>NW_020664419.1:35990941-36085051 GCF_002925995.2 Terrapene triunguis | reverse complement strand
CTCTTATTCCTTCTCTGATTTAGTCAACCAATGTCCATACCATTTAGTAACATAGAAATTGCCATATGGGATCAGAGCAGTGGTCCATCTAGCCCAGTGTATTGTCTCTAAAAGTAGCTACTATCAGATGCTTCAGAGGATGATGCAAAACCCCTTGTAGTAGGAAGTCATGGGATATCATACCCAAGGGAAAGCTTCTTCCTAGCTCCCATTATTAGTTAGATGTTGGTGTTTGCCCTGAAATATGAGGTTTTGCATCCTTATGAAACCCTTGGTTATTTTTCTAAATCCTTACTATTGTAACTGGATATTCTTGTTATCCCTATAGCTGTCCAATCTGTCTTTTGAATCCTACTACATTTTTTTTTATTTTCTCTTTCTTTTGTGTTGTCTTTTCTTTCTTTGAAAAGCAGCATTTCTTTTCATTTTTTCTTTCCCCTTTGCCCCATTCATTTACATTGTGTCTCATAATAAAGTTTGGAATCCTCATTTAAAAAAAAAAGGAGGCAGCTGATATTAAAATTGATGTGTATGGGTACCCCCAAAATATGGGGTTGCTTCACAGAGGCTGTGTGGAATGGGGTTTATCCCTGGAAGGCAGGAAATTTTTCCAGATTCTCTGGAAATATTACCGGTATTTAAAATGCATGTGAAAAAGCAGACTTATTTAACATACATGAAAATACTAATACAAATAATTTACTAAATCCTTTATCTTAACTGAATAGTTTCAAATAAAATGGGCTTTTTGTTTTACTTAAACGCCAAAACAACCCCCCGTCACATCTGCCCAAGACTTTGAGAACTCTCCATGCATCTGATGAAGTGGGTTTTAGCCCATGAAAGCTTATGCCCAAATAAATTTGTTAGTCTCTCAGTGCCACAAGGACTCCTCGTTGTTTTTGCTGATACAGACTAACACGGCTGCCACTCTGAAACCTTTCCCCCACTATCTCTGTAACTAAAGATCTGTCAACCCCCTGAGCCATCCGTGCTCTCATCAGATACCTTTTGTAATAGTGATATCACTATGCAGAATATGTAACCCACATTAGCATTCATGGGCATTATACATGCAAGCGCAGAGTGCATTGATGCTAGGATAAACCATATTGTTCCTATTATTTTTCCTGAAAGAAAATAACCCTAGAAGAAATAGAACTGGAAATGCTTCCTCATTGGTCAATGCTGCTACACTTCATGGTATAAATGCTAGAGGAGCATATCAGGAAGGTCATAATTTTATTCACAATGCTGTGGGTTTTGAGAGCATAAAACAGGAGGAAATTGAGTGCAGAGCCTGGTTTGTTCAGAGGGGGGGTCAAAGTAAAAGCTTATTAACTTAATAATACACATACTAAAATGTACTTGCAGAACACTGAGGACCTAGATGCAAAGAAGGGATTTGTGCTCTTTAGGAAGATAATAAACAAAACGGAACTTTCAGAGTGGGCCCATAAAACAAAACATAATTTGAGTTTTTATGCAGTCTGAGCCTGTTTTCAGACGCACTCCATGATGCAATCTTTCAAAGAATATTAGATCACTTTACTCCATACCATCAGCTATTCTAAACATAGCAGCCATATTTTATTATGCATAGGAATAACATAATCTTTTAGTTGGGTGCTTATGTCTTAATATCAAAATCTGAGTTAATGTATATTTTGACTCTGGTTTATAAATCGGTTCACTCCGTGCATCACAATCATCAACTCTTCTAAATATAGCAAGCATATATTTTATTATGCAGTGGAATAACATCTCTTAGCTGGGTGCTTGTGTCTTAAAATCAAAATCTGCATTTTAAAATTTGAAGCCTGACAGCTGCAGAAGCTCTAGGAATTCTTACACTCACATCCTTGACACTGAAGCTTTGCACTAAAGACTAGTACTGACAAGCTTTTGGTGTTTGCTCTCTATCTGTAATGCTGTCACTTCATTCAACTACCTTTCCATTGTTGCAGTGGCAGACTGCTGCAAAGCTCTCTTAAAATCAATATCGAGCTCTGGGGGGTAGTGGAGGAGGGAAAGAAATTCTGTTTCTGTGGGTAATCAGGAATTTTGAAAGAACCCGGTGAACAGATGGTGTAAAGCACACACGAGTTCCTCCAGCAGAATCAACGCAGCTCAAACTCTGTGAGGAAAATCTCTTATGAATCCATACGTAATTCTTTATCATTTTGCAGCGGACAGGTGTAGGATTTGAAGGATGCGGTGCACCATCTTCAACTATGTGCCTGTCACTTTTTGAAGCTCAGCACATCTCGACTCAAAATCAGACAAGAGAATATTATAATTATTTATTTGTATTGCAGCAGCATCTTGGAGCTCCAGTCACGAACCAAGCCCCAATTGTGTTAGGTACTGTACAAACACAAAGAAAGAAGATAGTCCCTGCCCCAAATAGCTTACAATTTAAGTATAAGCAAGACACCAGGTGCATTCAATGGAGAGGGGGAGCACAAGGAAACAAGACAATACTTTCTTGTCCACCATGATAGGCAGTGGGGTCAGCACACCAGCTGCCTAAACCTTGTCAAGTCGTGATGCCCAGGAATAACAAGGGAGAGTTTAAAGGAAGGATATGAACAATGGCTTTGCAGATGTTTATGGGGAGCACATCCCAACTCTGAGGAGCAGCATAGGAGAAAGCACAAAGGAGCTTGTTTGAAAGTTTATCAAGTGGCCGATGAAGGCTGCCATCACTGGCCACACAGAGGTGTGCTTTTGTTGCCATTGTCATGCCCCACATAACCCATTGTCAGGTTAAGCACCATTATCCTCTTCAGGACCCTGAGATTTCTTCCATGTCCATGCATGAAGAAGTGCTTGCAACCACGGACCTATAGGCATGAAAAAAGAGGACTACCACCCCTGCAGCATGCTCCCTTTCCCCTCCCATCCCAAAGGTAACCCCTCTGCTGAGGCTTTATGGAGTTGGAGTATTTGTGAATACCTCCAGATTCTTTTCCCCATAACGCAAAGGGGGGGGGGGAGCAGAAGTTAGCCTAAGTTCATACAGACTCTTGACTTGTGCCACTCTTCTGTGAACACCCCTTTCTCCTCTGGGGGAAACTAAGGTTGTGGTCCTACAGAGACCATGCTAGCCAGGGGCTACCAGGAGTCTATGGGGCCAGGTAGCAGATTCAAATTGATTTCAATCTGCTACCTGGCCCCATAGATTCTTTGAAATTCATGCAAATGAGTCTGGAACCCCTTAGCTTCTTCCACTGGGTGATAAATCCTAACTCCTCTCAATATCAATGTTATTTCCAGCAGGAAACTGAAATGTCACAAAGATTTGCCCGCTAATTGAAGAGGGTAGGTGTTCAGTTCCCTAAACCTGCAGCTCTCAGGAAATATGCTGAAGGCAAGAGGCATTTAGACTGTATACTGTCCTGCCAGTACCCCATCTCATTCCCTGCTTCTCTGTTCATCTTTGACGGGATGGAAAGAAAATGTGTATCCTAACGCACCAGTCACATAAAATATTCATTCTCCAGATGTAAGCACCCTATCATCTTAAAATCCTTGCACTAGTATTTTTTATTTATTTACTTATATTATTTTTGCATTCTTGATTCTAGGTCTTTGACCTACATTTGGACTTTGGCTGATTGAGAAGCATATAACCAATGGCCCATTAAATTGCTGCAGCTCTAATTAATATGTATATATATATCCATATTAGATCAGTAAAAATAACATCATGCTGTGACATTTGATACTCAACAGGGACTTAGCCTGCAAAATAGGAATCCTTCCTGCTTATTTAACATCGAATCTCTTACCCTCCATCCTATGTATATTTATAACCTAAAAGAGCTTAAAATTGCAGACCTCATCATCATCATAATCTCATGCTAGAGATGGGTAAATAATTTGTAACAGAGAATTTTTATTTCACAAATTTAGCCCTCTCTTTTCTTTTTGTGAAGCATCCATGAATATGTGGGATTTTTTGTTTGTTTGTTTGTTTGTTTTTAAGAATTTGTTCATTATTTGTAGTTACTGGACAATCCTTTATGTAAAAACTCCAGGCTTATTGGTTGATTGTAAACTGTCTTCTATGGCTATTCACTTCGGCATCCAATAGTTGCAATTTAATATTTGTGCCATGTGGTTGGACACATGATATTTCTTTTCCTTGGTTGGACAATGTAACTGTTATAAACAGGGCATTGGTACTGTCTGGCAATGATGCTTAACACACCCATGCTGTTAATTGTGACATTGAAGCTGGATAAGAAAGGGTTAATCATTGCTGTAGCTGTCTCCTTAACCCACCTGATTTAAAGGAACGGGGAGGAGCCCTCCAGCAGACAAAATTAAGGCTTGCTGGGAGGAGTGCTGTGTGGAACCAAATCTGGGGAGAAAGCTTGGTTGAGAATTTCCTGTAGAAGTGAATTTGGAAGTGCATGCTGTAAGTACCCCAGAGAAGGGCTATCTCTGTGTGGGGGATATCTTGGATGAACAGACCAAAACACAAGAGAAATGCTGGTGTTTGTGGCAGTGGCATCTTGTATGTGTACAGCAGACCCCCAGGAAAAGAAATGTTAGTTAAGACCTGAATAGCCTGGATTCCAGGCCCTGGAGCCTCTTTGGAAGAGGAGCTGGAGACAATTTACACCCACTTATAATGAGTTTCTTCAAACTGCTTCTGGCGAAAAGAGAATTAAAGACTGAAAAACAGAAGTGATGCCAAAGTGGCTGACAGAGCAGTAGCTGCAGTCAGTCAATGTGTACTCCAGCTAAGAACTTGTTAACCAAGTTAAGTCACTAAGGTCTAGTCTGTACCAGAAGAGGTTTAGTGATACACTAGGGCTTTTGCCGGTGTGAAAATGTAGTTTTAAAAACCCACACCTTTACGTGACATTGCTCTACAGGCAACAGTTTTAAGTGTAGATCTAACCTAAGAGGGTGGGTGTCTCAGGCAATGCTGCCAACTTTCGACAAGTCTTTGGGCCCAGATTCTCAAAGACATTTAGGTGCCTAACTCCCATTGAAATCAATGGGGCTTAGTCCCTTGCTCTCCCAGCTGCCTCATCTGTGCGGAGATGCCGGTTCCTCAGTAACATTTTCACTTCTATCTTTTGCAGGCTACTATAAAGCATAACTACTTTCCTTTCCACTAAAAATGTTTTCATGAGCATTTCCCTTCTAGTACTTTCCCCTTTTCTTAACATTTATCTTGATGAAGGAACATACTGACCAATCATTCAGCTTCTTTTTAATTTCTGCCAGGTATGTCACTAATCCCAATATCTTCCTGATAATACCTTTCTCACCTCCTCACTCCTTTTCTCCTTGTAATTTCTTACCCGAATTCTCTGGCCTAGGTATAGGATCCTGCGAGGGATATTCTGTGGTTCAGTTACTCTGTGCTGTTTTTCATCCAATTCTTTTGCTGAATCTAGTCTAAGTCAGTTAAATCAAATTTCTATGTGATGATTTAAAAACAAATCTGCAGTCTTCTGAGTGGTACACTGTTGTGTAGGCCTACATGACAGAGTATTTACAACACAAAGTTGTTGCTTTCTGCCTTCACTTCTTTTCCAATACACTTTAGCATCTGCCTAAAGCATTTTGCTAATTTATTTGAGTGATAAGCAATGCTAACCAGCTGCTTTGCTGATTATTCCTCAGTCATCTCTGGAGTTCTTCAAATGAATTGAGGACCATTATCTGAAAGTATGTCTGAAGGAAAGCATTTGTTGCATGTAAGTTACCTACATTCCTCAATCTGCTATTTATTTTGGTGCAAGTGTAGGTGTGGATGTTTATATTTTGGAATAAGAATGGCCACACAGACTTACAGTGAAGTAAGTAAAGGTGCAAATTTCAGCTGATTTTGTTTTCTTGTGTAGACAAGAATTTAGCAGCAGAAGTGTTGGTTGTGTATACCCCTTTTGGCCATCTGAAATAATTATCAGCAACAGCTAAGCACACTTGTTTATTTTCTGAAAAATTAATATGTAGCGTTTGACAGAGCTTAGTGGTCCACTTCCATGGAGATTTTTGAGGCAGTTTCTGGCATGTTCTGATGGCTACTTCATAACATACGATGACTGCTTTCCCTGACTATAGTTTTCAGAACTATCAGTTTCACGTTAGGAGTCTCTTACACAATCAGAAATCACAGATACCACAGCCTGGGCCCTCATTCTTGCTTTCACGTAGTATATATTTGCATTAATCCATTAAGGAGCATTTGAGTCCCATTAATTCTATACTGCACACAATTCTGCCAAAATGGAAAATAACTTGCAAGTAACATACGGTGTGCAGTGAACACTCAGTGTGTAAGGAGCTTGCAAGAGCTCTGCTTTACTTTGTGTCGTTCCAATTGGCTGTACATAACAAGAGCTTCACAGTACCCCAGGCAGAGTTTCTCTCTAGGAAGCTCAGCCCTAAAGGCAGGAGCGGCGCCAGAGTTTTTGCCGCCCTAGGCGGCAGCGCTCCTCAACAGTAATCGGTGGCAGCTCCTCCTCTGAAGCTGCGTTCTCGGCAGCGGGGGTCCTTCCGCTCCGGGTCTTCGGGGCACTTCGGCGGCGGGTCCCGGAGTGAGTGAAGGACCCGCTGCCGAATTTCCGCCGAAGACCCGGAGAGGAAGAAGCCCCTCGCCGCCGAAATTCCACAGAGGGCGGCAAAATGCCACCCCCCACATCCTGCCGCCCTAGGCGACCGCCTAGGGTCGCTTAGTGGAAGCGCTGGCCCTGCCTAAAGGCCTGTCACCACATTGTACCATTTCTGAAACCACTTCCTCTGTAGTCAAATAACTATTTGCGGAGGGTCACATTATGTTTTAGTAACTTTCTCTCAGTACATTTTTCTTTGTACTGTGGTGTCATGTGGCAGACCTGGTTATTGTACCCTTCTTGTCACAGCTTCTGCATTGCTAGAAGTGATAGAAACACTGGCACAGTTGATGTAATATGCCTAAACAATGGAAATTCAGATCTGTCTCTGGGATTCCCCCAGTCTCTCCTGTTGACGCTGTTCCTCTGTGGATAAATAATGAACAAGATTGAAGCAGGGGGGCTGAACCCAGGGTCTCCCACCTCCTCGCTGGGAGCCCTAACCACTGGGCTACAGAGCCATGCACTCCCTTCCTGCCCTCCCACCCATGACTGTTCCATTGATAAATACTTAAACAGGTTATAAGGTGGGTATGACCACCTCCTCTGGCCAAGGTGGGCACCAAACTCATTCCTTCAAGAAGTGTCTTAGGCGCTGGGTTCCTGTTCGTGACTTGCTAAACAGAGATAGGCCTCCTACCTCCCAAAGGGGGCAGGGTTTAGCACACACTGCTGTTGTTGGCATCTCACACTGCCTAGCTTAGGGATCTCCCTGCCTAGCATGCTGACTTTTAGTGGGCTGCGTTCTTAGGTGCATGGTATAGGGAGTCTAGGTGTCAAACTTGGCTTTGTGGATCATAGTTGTTCCTGTAATTTTTCTAGTCATATAAAAGTTAAGTGCCATGATGCTCAGTCTTGCAACACCCAGGTCCCTTTGTGGATCCCACCCTAAATGACTCGCCCATGAGAAGTCTGTGGCAGAGCTGGCAATTGAACCCAGGTCTTACAAGTCGCAGGCTAGCACCCTAAGCAGTGAACTTTCCTTCCTTTCTACAGCTGCTACAACTATTTAAACAAAAATAATTGGGTCCAATTGCTCTTCTGGATCCATCACAGAAGGATCCCTGAGTCTGTGTGGATGAAGGGGTAGAATCTGGCCACCTCTGCAGCCTCACTCCTACCCAGGATCTCATTTCAAGCTCTATGCACTTCCGTGATCTAGCCCTTTTTAGCATCTACTTGTGCATTGGCCATAGCAATTTGCCTTCTATGACTGCCCTCTCTCTGCTCATGAGGTCCTGCTCCCTTGTGTCAAAGCAGGCAACCCGAGCTAAATTAATGCTGACACCTGGGAGATATAGGCATCAAGCAAAGCAACAAGCAGGTCCGCCTCCATAAGATCTCCCTACTGCTATTGTTTCCCCCTCATCCTCTGTTGGTGGTGCTGCTCCTTCTCAGCCCACTCCATGTAATGAGCAGATCTCTGTACCACTGGGGAGGGCCCATCTGAACACAGTACAGCATAGGCCTAGGATGCTACCTGTCCAGGTGGTACCAGAAGGTAGGTGTTCTAGAATGATGATTTCTCCTACTGACCTCCAGGCATAGAGCACTTCACGGGCCCTGCAATTATGCCCTGCACCTGCTCTTGGTGATGATTGCACATTGGAATAGTCTGTGATGTACAGTGTGAGACTTTCAAAACTGACTAGGGGATTTAGCCACCCAACCTCCATTAATGTCAATAGGAGCTGTGTTACTAAATCCATTAGTCACCTTTGAAAATCTCAACCTGTTTTCTTATTTCATGGCCTCAGTTACAAAAGTTATATCCACTGTCATATGGCCAGGCTCAGCATCGACTGATTCCAGGGGCTGCTCTTACTCACATCCTCCTGCACCACCTGATCCACCTCCTCACTGCTGCTTGTTTTGTTGTTTGTTCTTCCTGTTCCTTCGCCAAAAACTTCTTCCTCGCCTACTCAATTCCCAATCCATTAAATCCTTTCAAGATTGCTTGGAGAATACTGCTAGTCTGAATACACAAACAAATATGTATTTGTATGCATCTCTTGGATACTTTTCCTTTGTACGAACAATTCGGTATAAACAAAATTGTGGTCATGCAAATATTTGCAAAGAACAGTTGAATACTGTTTTTAAGAGTCTTTGTGAGTGCCTCTTTGCAGTACCCAATCAGCTCTTTTTTAGCTAATTCCATACTAATGTATCAGAAAACATAAAAACCTGCTAGAAGTGTTCTATAATGGTGACCGCTGTAGGTCATAAGGAATTGGAAGGTGTCCAGAGAAAGTGAGTGACTTCTAGGAAAGAAATATAATGGTAATCTAAATACTCACATGTCCCACCCCCTGCTCCACACAAAGAAAAGTTAGTAATAGATGTTGAAAACTACCTGCTTTGAATTTCAGTGTCTCCACCAAAGTGCTTTTGTCAGGATTTTGTTCCTGGCTTTTCAGAGATTAAAAGGCTTTTATTTGGACTCTTTAGTATGAGACTTTTTTCTTCACTTGGGTGAGATCTTTGAGGTATTGCTTTGAGTATTGATCAGACATTCTTTACGATGCTGTGCTATTTCCATCACCATGGGGAGGAATTTTTCCGAAGGTAAAGATTATATAAAAAATGAATGTGGCTCAGTTATGAGCGGTGTACGTAAAGAATTGAAATTATAGCAGGCTTTCAAAGGATTCCAAGATGTTTCCAGTTCCAGCATCACTGCGCTCAATGCATTTCATTTTAAATGAGGTACACTAGTGTATTGAGAGTAGTGTAGGGGCAGGAATGAAAAATGAGACATCACGGTGAGTTCAAAGTTGGAAATCTTTGTAGAGATTCTAACTGTGATCCTCGTCTCTCTGTGACCATAATGGTTCTCTGGATGAAATGCCAATATTTATATTTGTATTTGTTAGAGGAAGGGTCAAATGTTGTGAGACTGCCTCCTGCAAAGTCTGAGCACCCGTGGCTCCCAACGAATTCAACAGCAGTTGAGGACACTAAGCACCTCAACGGATCAAGCCTCAATTCAGTACCTGTTGTGGAGTATTGTCACTTAGACATTCTGAAAGCAGCGTGATTTATTGTTTGGATTTTATGTTACTGGTTTATCATTTTTAAAATGTTGACATCTTTTAATACCTATGATTGAAACAAGACACCAACTGTAAGCCTAGTATAAACAAAAATTGAGATCTTTGAGATAAAGACCGCAAAACATCTCTGGATTCAAATAAAATAAATGTAAGAAACATCTACATTATCATCTTTAAAACATAATCCAGAGACATAGAAACCCAATTGCCCTTCATTATTTTGACATAATGATTATTAAAACAATCCAAGAAACTACAGACTAAAATCAGAAGTTCTGAAATTGAAGTTCCAAATTTTTTTTAAAAATAATTCTGTAAAGAATCAGGCTTATTTTACATCAGTGTTTGTCATCTGAGCACCTGAAAGATTATTACCTCATCATAAATATAAAGGAGAAAATACAGTACATGAATTCTAATTTTAAGGGGAAATGTTTGATATACGTTAGAGTAAAAACTGCCAACATACAATATAGACCTGGCTATTATTTCATATGGAGGAGGAACAGTACAAGTTGGTTTGGAAGTCAGGAGACTGAGACCCCCATGGAACAGAGCAAAATACATGTGAAGCAGTTGGTCATTATTCCAGAAAGCGGTACCTTCTATTTTTGACATTGTCCTTTATACTGAGAAGGCTCTAGGCCAGGGGTCTCAAACTCAAATGACCACGAGGGCCACATGAGGACTAGTACATTGGCCCGAGGGCCGCATTACTGACACCTCCCCCCCGCCGCCCTTGGCCCCGCCCCCACTCTACCCCTTCCATGAAGCCCTGCCACTGCCCCGACTCTTCCCACCCCTTCCCTGCCCCCATTCCAACCCCTTCCCCGAAATCCCCACCCCAACTCCGCCCCCTCCCTGCCCCCAGGGGGTGCAGGAGGGGTGTGGGGTGTGGCAGGGGCTCAGGGCAGGGAGTTGGGGTGTGGGGTGCAGGAGGGATGAGGAGTACGGCAGGGGGTCAGGGCAAGGGGTGGGGTGCGGCAGGGGGTCAGGGCAGGGATCGGGGTGCAGGAGGGGTGCGGCAGGGGGCTCAGGGCAGTGGGTTGGGGTGCAGGAGAGGTGCGGGCTGCAGCAGGGGGCTCAGGGCAGGGGGTCAGAGTGCAGGGTACGGCAGGGGGTCGAGGTGCAGTAGCGGGCTCAAGGCAGTGGGTTGAGGTGCAGGAGGGGTGTGGCAGGGGGTCGGGGTGCAGCAAGGGGCTCAGGGCAGTGGGTTTGACTGCAGGAGGGGTTTGGGGGGCAGGCCCTGGCCCAACGGGCACCGGGGGCACGGCAGGATCCCTGCCTGCCTGCATGCCCTGCCCCCGCGCCACTCCGGGAAGCGGCTGGAATGTGGGGGTGCAAGGGCACAGGGGTGTGTGTGTTGTTGTTGCTTCAGGCACCACCCCCAGCATCTTCCATTGGCCAGGAATGGGGAACCGTGGCCAATGGGAGCTGCTGGGGGCGGTGCCTGAAGCAACATCAACACACACCCCTGCGCCTCTCCTCCCCCAGGTTCTGTCCGCTTCCCGGAGCGGCGCGGGGGCAGGGAAGGCAGGCAGGGAGCCTGCCCTGCCCCCGGTGCGTGTCGGGCCGGAACCGCTCTAGGTAAACGCTGGGGGAGGGTGGGGGGAGCCGTGACACATTCCCCTCCAGAGCTTGGAATGGAGTACATGATTCCTGAATTTTTTTTCCAGCTTGCTTTTTTAAAAACCTAGTTTTTGTGGATAATTTCCTATGTTAAAAGAATATTAAGGTTGCAAAGTCAAGCACTCAGAATTTAGGAAATGCCAGAATTAAAGTTACTTGTGCAACTTTATAGGCAAAATGTTGCTGGCTCCTTGTGCATGTTTATTATGATAGTCTTTAATTATATAATCACTATTATATATATATATTATATATATATATATAATCACCCTATATAATCATTATTATACAATTTTTTTCTACAGTACACCTGCCTCATTCAGTGCACAGGATAAATGGTGCTCATTAGTGAGCAGCTATTTAATAGTTTTTCTCCTCATTGTTCAGCGCATGATCCTATGCTTTATTTACTGCACACTATTCAAATCCTGCTCTGAACACAAAATTACTAACTTTCAGCTGTCTTCTTTGTAAGTGAAACAAACATATTTTCCATGTTAGGTACCATCCCATAAATGAGGGTTACTTTGCATTACTTGGTAAGTGGGTAACACTATTATTTCCAATTTAAAATTATTTTTTTCACCACACAAGGTAACCTCCAAATGTAGCAAATAATAGCTGAATATTTTAAGCAAAGAATGCAACACTCAATTAGACGCCGCAGAAACATGCCAAGCAGAAAACCCATAATATGTTTACTCAAAGGTACCACAATATAAGTCCCAGGAAAGAGTTTTGAAGGTTAATATTTCTATTTTCTTCCCATGACCGCAGCGTGCACTGTACTACAGGAAGCAACCAAAATTCTTGAGTTGTGGCATAGGTGGAACAACTCATAAATCAAGAGCTGACATTATTCTGACAAGCAATATTTACATCTAGAAGGTAGATAATTGCCCTTGAGGGGATGCTTCATAGAGCAACCAGAATGAGACCAGATTTATAAAAGGCTCTTGATAGCTAAAGGGACCTGAACCAATTATCAGAGAAAAATAGAATCTTTCAAACTCACAAAGGGATTGATAAAAATGCTTTGCGTAAATTCTCACTGCCAAAGATCACTCAGATAAAAATAAGAGGATGTAGAGTCATTTAAATAGAAAGAGATTAGGAGTGAGAGGAACTTTGCCTTAAATCAGGAGGGGGGGTAAAAAATCAAGGACCACATTTTCAAAAGCAAACTGTAATATTAGGTGCCTTCAATTCTGGGTGCCCAGCTCTTAGACACTTAGCACCTTATTTTTCAAAGGGGATGAGCACTTCTAGCTCACATTGGCCTGGACCCTCAGTTGAAGCTGTGGGTTCTCTGCATTTCTAAAACACAATATTTCTTCTAAACAGTTTTAAATATGTTGCTTTTTAGTTCGTTTAGGTGGCCCCTTTGTTTTTGTGTTAGAGAGGGGGTAAATAGTAGCAATTGACTGGCCTCTGTAGTGTGCACTATTTCACATAACAGTTAGGTTACCCTTTGTCTCCTCTCTTACCTAAATAATGTTAATCTTTTAAATCTTCTCCTGTACAAGTCTCTTCTTGCCTTTAGTTATTTTCATTGCCCTCCAATGGATATTTTCAGATATTGGTGTCACCTTTAAGAGATGAGGCGAACAAATCTGAACTCAGTATTCAAGGCAGGAACATACCACACATTTATATAATAGCATTATAAATATTTTAGTATTATACTCTAGTCTTTTATTAATACAACCTAACATATATATACACACATACACCTTTACTGCCTCTACACAGTGTATGAATTTCTATCCTTTTTCCTGAGTGCTTATAGTTAAGATAGAACCCATCGGTGTATATGATTAGTTCAAATTATTCCAGAGTGCCTTACTTTGCACCTGTCTAGAGTGAATTTAATCTGTCATTGTGTCTTCCAGTTTCCTAGCTTTGTTAGATCCTTCTGAAATTTCTCATAATCCTCATTACATTTGACTAGTTAGACTTGATTTAATCGAAATAATTCTGTGTCCTCCATAAACTGTACCACCTCTCTATTAATAACCTGGAAGAGGGGATGAACAAGCATTAGTCTTAGTCCAGAACTGTGGGATACCCACTGTTTTAACCTACTTCCCTTGTTAACTTTTTCTAACCTTTCATTGATCTTGTTGTGTGACCCAGCATCTCCAGCATCCTCCCTGCTAGGTTCCAAACTGCATCTTAATTACAATCCTGTAGGCTGCTGAGCATGCAGTGCTGCTGTGTATAACCCCAGAGACTGTGATTTAAAAATTTAGTAGCTTGGCCTCAGTGCTTCTGACTTTGCAGGAGGAGTAGGTGGGGACAGATATGGTGCAAAAAAGAGAGAGGGATATGCAGCTATTCTGGAAACATATAGCTGCTGGGAGATGGTGTGAAGGGATTCAAGTTTCCTGTTTAAGATAAGCAGCTACCAAGAACATGAAGGCCTTATTAAAATCAGGTCCCTGTGGCAGGTGAGTGGTGGTAATAGGCCAGTGCAGAATTGGGAAGAATCTGCAGAAGATGGGTCACAGGTGGGTGAGTCACAGACTGTTAGAAGGTATGCAAAGGTAAGCCTTCTTGCCCAAGTAAGCTATTCCATTGGAGGGGAGGGGAGGGGCTAATAAATAAATACAGTATGTAATTCAAAAGAACTGGATTTAGTACTGGATTTCCTTCTCCACTTTAGACTCCCACCTTTTAAAAGTCTTTAAGACTATTATCAGGAGATGGGTTTAATATTTGGGCATTTTCTTCTTACAAAATGTTTACAGTTATAATTAAGATGGGAGTTTTAACTTACTGTCAATTAGCTTAATTAAAGCAAAAACCTGCCTGAGTCCTAGGAGGGGAGGGTTCCCCCAGTGTACCTTGTAACCACAGCTGATTTTTTTTAAAATGGAATTAGAAACAAATCTGTAAAATATTCAGGAAATCTGAATATTGTGGGTGACTCCATAGAGCAGGGGTCTCAAACACGCGGGCCGCAGGTGACCCATGGAGTTATTTGCTGCAGCCCGCCAAGCTCCCCCGCCCCGGAGCACCACGTCACCACTCCTCTGTCTACCTCCAGGTGCTTAGCGCTTTCCAGGAGGGAGGGGGAGGATCGGGGAGCCGCACGCTCAGGGAAGGAGGTAGAGAAGAGGCAGGGCCAGGGCAGGGATTTGGAGAAGGGGTTGGAATAGGGGCGGGGAGGGGGCGGAGTTGGGGTGGGGACTTTGGGAAAGGGGTTGGAATGGGGGCGGGAAAGGGGTGGGAAGAGGTGGGGCAGGGGTGGGGCCTCATGCAAGGGGTGGAGAGGGCAGTGCCGGGGCAGAGGGGGGGCTTTAACAGAAGTAATTCTAAAAGTACCTGCATGTTTTGTCCTTTGAGTCAGGTGCATTACTGAGTGTTTGTATTTTATTAAAACCGCTCGGAAATGACTTCATCGAAAAAAGAACACTCCTGGAAGAAAAGAGTTTTCCAAGACAAATGGGAGAATTTATATTTTTTCACAGAGGTAAAAGATAAAATTCAATGCCTTATTTGTCAGCAAACGATTGCTGTTCCCAAGGAGTATATCGTGCGTCAACACTACGACACGATGCACCATGAAAAATATGATGCATTCACCGGAAAAATCCGAGAGGAAAAGGTTCAGCAACTTAAAGCAGCATTTTCCAAGCAAAGAAATTTCTTTTCAGAGATTAACAAGTCTAGCGAAGATTTAGTAAGAGCAAGTTTTGTGATAAGCGAAATGATAGCTAAATCATCGCAACTTTTTACAGAAGGTCTATTCATAAAAGAATGTCTTGTGAAGGCCAGCAAAGTTTTATGTCCTGATAGGAAGAAAGTTTTTGAAGGCATAAACTTGTCTGCCAATACAGTTGCCTGCAGAATAACAGAGTTAGCAGATAATGTGCAAAAAAAAAAATTGATTCAAATGGCAAAAGACTTCGAAGCATTTTTCAATTGCTCTTGATGAGAGTACAGATATATCAGATACCGCACAGTGTGCAGTGCTCATTAGAGGTGTGGATTGCAATTTGGAATATAACTGAAGAATTGCTAGACTTAATGCCACTGAAGGGTACCACAACGGGACGTGACATATTTCAAGGACTGGAAGAGTGCATTGAAAAAGCTGCACTGCCATGAAACAAACTCGTATCTTTGGCTATGGACGGTGCGCCATCAATGTGCTCTGAAAACGTTGGTGTGGTTGGATTATGGAAGACCAAACTGAACAGCCTCAATATACCAGGAATTAGCTTCACCAGCATACATTGCATTTTGCACCAAGAAGCCTGTGTAGTAAAAGTCTACAAATGAAGGAAGTTATGGACATAGTTGTTAAAACCATTAATTTTATACGTGCTCGAGGGCTGAATCACAGACAGTTCACTTCTTTTCTAGCAGGTATGGACAGCGAATATGGGGAACTTCTGTATCACACTCAAGTTAGATGGCTGAGTTGTGGAAATGTTTTGAAGCGTTCTTTTTTGCACTTAGGGAGGAGATTGATTCCTTCATGAAAATGAAAAACAAGGAGGTTCCACAGCTTGCTGATTCCACTTTGATCGGCAACCTTGCTTTTCTAACAGATGTAACTGATCACCTGAATGCACTGAACTTGAAGCTTCAGGGTAGAAAACTGGTGATAACACAGATGTATGACAGTGTTAAGTCATTCAAGTCAAGCTTACTTTGTGGGGGAAACAGTTGACTGCTGACAGTTTGGTCCATTTCTCGACTCTGAATTCCTTAGGAAAAGTTGAACCCAAATCCTTGAAAGAATATGCAAAGATCATTTCTAACTTACACAAACCGTTTGATGTGCGGTTTAAAGATTTCAAGGCGCTTGAACCACATTTTCAACTTTTTTCCACACCATTTACTGTGGAAATTGACAATGTTGCAGAGGAAATGCAGATGGAGTTAGTGGAGCTTCAGTGTGATACCATTTTGAAGCAGAAGTATACAGATGTTGGAATTCCAGAATTCTACTGGTTTCTTTCACAAGAAAGATTTCACATGTTATTCTCTGCTTCCGCAAGGGTAATGGCAATGTTTGGAAGGACATATATATGTGAACAGTTTCTCTCTTCCATGAAAATTAACAAATCTGCGTTAAGGTCAAGGCTCACTGATGAACATTTGAAAGTAACACTGAGATTAGTTTCGTCTCAGGATATCAAACCTAATATTGATGCTCTGGGTGATGCAAAACGCTGCCAGTTAAGTGGCCAAAAATGAAATGACTATCAAAATTAGCACTGACTTTTCACATTACAGTTTAAAAAAAGTTAATACATTGACTTTTAATAGCATACTATATTACTCTTCAGTTTTTTTTTCATTTTTGACTATACTTTTGTATCGTATGAAAAGGTTTCAGTGATGTGGTCCTCGGGCCAACGTACTAGTCCTCATGTGGCCCTCGTGGTGATTTGAGTTTGAGATCCCTGCCATAGAGCGTTGACAGTATGATGCACAGGCTAGAGCTGATGTTTTATTGTGCTGCAAACATACCAAACATGTTCACATGGGTTCAAAATGGCAGCACCGCAAGGTTCCACATGCAAGTGGTGAGCTGAATGAGTTCAATACTGGAAGGAACGATCTGATGAGTCTAGAAGAGCTATTATTATGGTGGGGACAGTGAAGGGGAATGATCTATGACTGGATAAATGATTCTGAAAATATATAAACCCATTCAAGCCCTGTTGAAGGTCCCCAAACTCCATCCAAAAAGCACCTCAGGGTTTTGCAGACCCAAACATCACAACATGATTATTAGAACAAATAACTTATATGGTGCTTTCATGATGCTTGACATGTTAAAAATGTAGAATAGGAAACTGTAACTGTCCAAAATTGATTAGATGCAATAACAGACAGGGCAGCACTTTAGATTGTTGATGAAGAGACTAAGGCAGGAAATACTCTTGGGGTGGGTGGGTGGGGATGGGTGTTAAAACAGGACTGGAAGGAAAGAGAGGGTACTTGGCAGACAGGAAACTGGAAACTATTCTGGAGCAAGTGCTGGATGATAGTTAACAGTGGGAGAAAGTGATGAAGGAGCAGTAAGGACATTGGTAAAAACATAGTGAGCAGAAGCAGACTAGAGAGGGAAGACATGTTCAGCGGCACTTGATTTGTATTATGATGTCATTGTGATGTAACACAAAAAGAGCCCATCTTCTGAGAGTGTATCCACAGTGTATGGCAGTAGAAGTGAGCCAGCTGTTTGGAGAAACACCTGGAACCTATCTCCATGCAGTCATCCTTCCACCTAGAGTCCATTTCTGGACCAAGAAATCCACTGGCTGGTAACTCAACATTTCAACATCTTAGCATTAGGTATAGGGGTTGCTGGAAATTGTGACCAGTCCACTAAATGGAAACTACATTTCCTTAAGATAGCACAGTCCTAGAACACTCCCTAAGGCAGTGAGATCCGTGGCTGGCTTCAAGGAAAAAAATCCTAAGCAGCTGGCTTGATTTCCCATTAGACATGGTATACAGCAGCTGCTCCAGTCAAACCCACCGTGAACTTAAAAAACTGTGGAGAGCTAAAAAATAGGAGGGAAAGGATATGAGTGAGCATCAAGAGATTTTCAGCAAATAAACTTTAACACCAAGTGAAGTGAAATTTGATGGCCATTGTCTTAAAAAAAATTGGACTGTAGTTTGGTGTACTTTCAATCTGTCCTTGAATTCAGAGACTGATTTGTCAGGAGGTAAAACCCTAGTGAAATTTAAGGATGAGTTCTTGCAGGATTCCCAGACTACTGTTTGACTGCCATGACTATGTGAGGGAAATGGCACTTTTAGCTACTGTAGCTTTAAATTCTAAAATAAAATCTCTCTGGAGACAGAGGTTCAGAAATAAAGGATTCAACTAATTAAGTTTAATTGTGTGGGCCTAAGGTGGCTGATTCGTATAATATTCAAAATGATAAGCAGAGAAGTGTGCAGGATCTCTGAGGGTTCAATGTAAGCGGGGATGGAGCATGGTTCAGAGAATTTGGAGGCTTGTGAAAATGCAAGTTAGTGTAACAGAAGGTTTAGGCAAGGAGAGATGCATGTTATAATAATATATGGAGATAGATATATCTCATAGAACTGAAAGGGACCCTGAAAGGTCATCAAGTCCAGCCCCTGCCTTCACTAGCAGGACCAAGCACTGATTTTTGCCCCAGATCCCTAAAATGGCCCCCTTGAGGATTGAACTCACAACCGTGGGTTTAGGAGGCCAATGCTCAAACTGAGCTATTCCTCCCCCTGGTGCTTTAAATACTGGTGGAATAATGGTATGAGAGGTAACTTACCCTGATCTCTAGCCCAATTGAGAGATGGATACCTGAGAAGCCTGTATTTCCTGTGTATGTAAACACACTCCTGTTTATTAATTGAAGGTAAAACCCACAATGACCTTTGTAAAAGTCTTGGAAAAATCAAAAGTCAGCTTTCATTACAGGAAAAGTGGCTCAGCTACTGGTCAAATACATGAACAATGAACACAATCTAAACAGACACTTAAAACATTTCCCCAGTGATAAAGTGCCAAGGCCTGAACAATTGGATAAAAGAGAATATTTCTGGTTCTGTCAAGCCCAGTTCTTCTCTGAAACAGCAGTGCACCTATAGTGTTTGTTTATTTATGCCTTAGAACGCTATCCCTGTGAGAGTAATACTACCATCTGAGTAAAACTATCACTACAGCATTGGGATTCCCAAATTGTTATGGAACGCACTGTACTGTTTAACTGTCTTGTTGTTTGCCATTGTGTTTTGTTCAGAGGTGAAAGTAACTTAAAGGACTTACCAGTACACCGGAGTCCTGAGCGGAGGCGTGGCCTCAACCGGAAGAGGCGGGGCCTTTCATGATTTAAAGGCCCTGGGGCTCCGGCTGTGGCTGGGAGCCCCAGGGCCTTTAAATCACCCCAGAGCTACCAGCTGCAGAGGCGGCTGGGAGCTCTGGGGCTCAGGGGCGAATTAAAGGGCCCGGGGCTCCGGCCTCCGCGGAGCTCCGGGCCCTTTAAATCACTGCGGGAGCCCTGCCACCACTACCCCGGGGCAGCTGGGCTCGGGTGGTGCTTTAAAGGGCCCAGGGCTCCTCGCAGCGCCTGGAGCCCTGGGCCCTTTAAATCACCACCGGAGAAGCCAGTCCAGTCCGGCATGGCGTACCGGCTCTTGCTTACTTTCACCTCTGGTTTTGTTAGAGTTTCAGTGAGATATGCCTTAACCGTCTGAAAAAGGCAGAATTTGAAACACATTGAAGAGTTATACTTCACTGGAATTATCTGCTTGATGGCCTAGTGTATGAATGTTTTCTTTCTGGTAGCCCCTAGAGATCCCAATTGTGATTGCACTATATGTAGCACAATGATCCGTCAAACACAGGAAGGTGCAGTTCCAGCTGTGAAGAGGTTGCACCCTGAAGCCCCAATCCTGCAATGACTTGCACTTGCACTTGACTTTAAGCATTGAACAGGACTCCTCATCTTCTTAAAGTTAATTCTTTCCAGGATCAGGGTCTATTTGATAACTACACAATGAAGTGATGTGATGCAGGATATGGGTTTCATTGACACAAGCTTGGGATTGCCACGTTACTCACAAATGTTGAAGCCACGAGATAATTATGTGGGTTATCCCGAAGAAGTGCCAATAGTACCTTTCCAGACCATTACCCTATAATGCATTCATATGCCATGTGTTTTACAAAAATTAAAAAAAAGCTATTACAGAAAAAGGGTTTAAAGAATTTAACAAATTGTTGGTAATATGTATCGTAATCCTCTGTCTGTAGAGCCAAGCTTCCCTTGTACTGTGAGTCCCGCTGTACTTGACGCCAGGGGGAGAGCGGAAATTATAACTACCAACACCCTTTAGCAAACCTCTGAAAAGTAACCTACAATAGCTTGTCCTACATCTCGTGTCTGTTGGGATCGCGAGATCTACTGGGGCTAGAAAAAGTGCAGCTTAGAAAGGAAGAATTGCCAGAGTTCCAGTGGAGGAACATCCATGACTGGCCCTGATGGTTCATGAGATACTGGACTTAAAACCTATCACCAGCCCAGGTATGAATATTGCCTGTGCTGCACATCAGACCATTATTATGTAGTCTGCAATATTTCTTAGCTATATAAATTTGGGAATTATTTAAAAGATTTGGTATATTATCAATGGTTCCAAGAGCCAGATTCTCATCCCTTTGTGCAGGTCCTCCAGCACAAAGGTGCTGGAAAGCTGCCATAATAAAACTTCCTGTATCCTCACCCTAATATAAAGGATGCATCAGCAGAGGAGGGGGTGTGACTGGAGAACCATGTGCTCCTGGGATCCCTGTCAGCATAACTGTAACTTGGGTGCCATTACCAGCTATAATTGGTTAAGATAACCCCGAGGCTGCTCTAATTTGTGCCTATGGCTAACTCACCCTCCAGCTGCCCCGCAGGATCAAAGTAGCACAAAAGTAACTTTAAGCCCCTTAAGTAATTTCCTCTACACTTCTCCTTCCCTGAATCTTCCTCTTCTGAGCAGTAGCTCAAGTGGACACAATGATCTGGCCCCAAATGTTTTGAGCCATGTATGAGAGTTGTGGAATGTACCCAATAATCAGAATGTAATGGAGATAATGTTTTCCTCTTAAATTTTGCCTGGTGCCCATTCAGATACTAAGGTGATAGGTGCCATATAAATGTGTAAATAACTAATTTAGAATTCTAATATTGGTGTTCAAAACCTTTTATTAACATGCAGGAAGGCCTTTGCAATGGCCCTAGCTAAATATGCAAATAGTAGGTATTACAGTAGAAACACAAAAGCCAGACACGATTCAAGAATCAATAATTGCTGCATAAATTGGCATTTGTAATGCCAGTGAATATTCTGTAGGGCTTGCAAACAATGATCAAGCTAAAATGTGATAATCTTTCATCTGATGAACCTCCTTACTTTTTAAACTTAAAAGCACATGCCATCTAATTTTAACAGGGGAAATGGGAGGATTTAACAAATGGATCCCTCTTAGTTTGTTCTGGGTGTACAGCTTTAGATGCAATCATAAATACCCCTTCTAAGAGATGAGAAAGCTTTACAATCATGGAAGCGGGAGTACTTTGATCTGTCAAATCATCCAAAAGGAAATTCAGATTTATCACAACACTGCAGCCATCAGGATGAAAGATAGATGAGGCGGTTAAGTGTCATTCCCGTGGCTTTAGACTGGACTTGAAAGATAACATATTTGATGCATGTGGAATAATAACTGAGACTTGGGTGAACCAAAATATCCATTGAACTGAATGGTGATTATGATTATTACTGTTAATTCCTCAGAGCTGCCGAAGTATGGACATGCCTCAGCAATATTTTTAAGAGATGTCCATTCAGATTGATAGAATGCAAGGACAAATCTTGGAAAAAAGACCTGTGCCAGAGAATCTCTGAGCCTAGGTCAACTGACTCAGACTTGTGCTATGAGTAGATGAATAGATAAAAAAATACATGTGTAAATTAATGGAGATATCCTATCTCCTAGAACTGGAAGGGACCTTGAAAGGTAATCAAGTCCAGCCCCCTGCCTTCACTAGCAGGCCCAAGTACTCATTTTGCCCCAGATCCCTAAGTGGCCCCCTCAAGAATTGAACTCACAACCCTGGTTTAGTAGGCCAATGTTCAAACCACTGAGCTATCCCTCCACCCTAAATATGCCTACTGAGGCTGGAGCCCAGTTTCTGAGATCCTCCCCCCCTCGCTGGGTTTCAGAGCTGAAGCTCCAGGCCGAGCGGGAATGTCTACACAGCTATTTTGAGTCCCGTTGTGTTATCCCCTCAAGCCTGAGTCAGTTGACATAGGCTCTGAGACTTGCTGCTGAGGGTCTTTTTTGCAGTGTAGATGTACCCTTTTGAAACCTGAGAGCCTTGGCTTGAGAGTAGGCCAGGATGAATGGCTAGGACGCTGGACGCCCTGAGAGCCCTGCCTTGAGATATAATGTAGTCGAGATATACATATAATTTAGTAGTAGCATGAGTCAGCTGCAGTGATGAATCTGAAAAAAAGATTTGTTGACAACCAGAACAAATGGTCCCATCAGGCTTAGCATTTTATATCAGCTTGACAGCATTTAATTCCTAAAGCCTTAGAAATTGGGTATGGGCAAGCCTATTGGTTGTCATGACCACCATCTCGGGCAGTGTCAGTTGCTCTCTGCCAGAAATTGGTATAGCAGCAGGAGACAATCTTATTATCGTTAACTTTAATAGCTTTCTGAGTCTTATTATGGACTTATGTAGGGTTGTCAAGAGGTTGGGATTGAGCTGTGAGCTCAGTCCCACTCCTGGTACTAACCATGGAAGTAGTTAAAGTGATCTCTGAGATTATTTCACTTTCTGTTGTGTGGCAGAACATGCACATGTATACCTGCACCATCTTCTGGGAGGGAGGGTCAGCTCGCCATCTCCTTGCATCAGATTTGCCACATAACATCAGGAGCCTGGCTTTAAGCCTGCACAAGTGGATTCTTGACATCTGAATAGCTTGTTTTTGTTACTTCTGGACTCCAGAATGGAATGGAAGAGAGGACAGAAAGCGGGACAGCAGGAAAAGATGCCAAGAATCAATCAATCAATCAAAAAAACAAACATGTATAGCCCACTAAGGACCATTGCACCAGCCAGTGTGACCACTTTTGAATATAATTGAAGGAAGGCCAGATATTTGCATGATTGTGACTTTTCACCCAAGGTTAAACCACTTTATGCTCAGAATTTGGCACGGATTGCACATATAGACTGCCTCTAGTTGCTCCAAATCTGCCTGTAAGACAGTCCAGGTTTCTGATCCATATAGCAATACAGGTAGTATACAGATTTGATAGATCCTGAACTTTGTCTCAGCACTGGATGTTACAATCCTTAATGCACAGAGTTCCCCCTGAAGCTTGGAACAGTCTCCTCTGATAATATTCATCTTCTCAGCATCCTGGTTGTTTCCAGTGTAGGTTGGGGCGGAGAAAGGCCCCCTCATGCTGCAACTGTTCCTTATTCTATACCCTTGGCCCATGTGCCTGGCAGATACTAGCCAGTCATGTCCTGGTGTGCTTTTCTGAGTCACAGTGAACAAGCAGCCCCCAAGTCACAGTGATCGAGCAGTTCCCATTGTATGGTGCTTGCATTAGTTGAGTCACACAGTTGATTAATGAGTGGTCAACACCACATGGATGGGAGTCCTTTGTGTGTCACTAGCAAACTTACAGCATATTTCTATAACAGCCATACAGCACAATCTCATAACTTTATACACACTAATGATGCATATATTTGAACAGAACAGTGGGTTTCAGCACTCATGACCTTTCATATGATACCTTACGTGGCCTATTTTGTATGAAATATCACAACCATATATGAATGAATATGGGGGTTAGAAGATGCCATTCTGAGGTATAGAGTGTCACAGCACGCATCTCGTTAGATCCATGATTTAAAATAGTAATTTAAAATAGTTTTGTTTGGTTTGGGTTTTTTTGTTTGTTTGTTTTTGTTTTTTTCAGCCTGCTGTTTTCAGAGGCAATGACTAAACCGTGCAAGCCTTGTGGAAGAGCTGTATATTTACAAGGCACTTGGAAGAGAGGGTGGATTGGAGGTTCCAGTTTCAGGAGATTGAACAGAGAAAAAAGGCCCAGAGATGAGAATGGGGCAGGGACACAAAAGCTTGTGAGGTGGTTGGGAAGAAGAAAGGGTGAGAGGAATTAGGGAGTAAAAAATCAAGAGCTCACTTGTAGATAGCCTGATTGCCCTTCAAAGAGCAAATCCTGCACTCCCTACTCAGGCTTTATTAAGGCAAAACTCCCATTGAATTCCCACTGCCATAAGGACTGAATAAGAAGTGCTCTTTCTATCCTGAAGTTTTACTCCCAAATGGGATCATACATATTTCAGATCACGTTTTCTTTGAGAGGGGCCTGGTGAGAATAGGCATCTTTGCTAAAACTTGAGACACCTCTTTCCTGTCACACACATCAGTCACTTACTTCCATTGATTGTTGTAATTTGTACTGTTGCCTTTTGATTTTGCTACAGCTCTGAAATATTGAAACAAGTGACTAAAGGGAGAGAGATCTTTATAAAAATAAACTTTGTTTTAATGAAATTATCTTGCTGCTTTTTACTCTTCTCCCCACCCCACCCCCCAGAGATTTCTGTGCCCCATTATAACCTTGTTTACTAGCTCTTCTGGTAAATGCTCTTTTCTTTGCCAATCAACTCCCTTTTAACTGTCTCCTTCCTTTCTAATGGAAAGGCAATCTGTTACATGGAGATCATTAAATCTGCTCTCTTACCTCTTTGTCTTGACATGAAGAGAACTTACAGAAGGCTCTGGCAAAAATGTCAGAATTTCAACAGTCTAATTTATTTAAAAATCTTCAAATAAAATGAATACATTATATTCGATGGCTTAGAATAGTATTAATAAAGAAATGTATGCACACAACAAAAAAATCTTTCATGTATCTGTATACTCAGTGGGATTGATGGTTGCTAAGGTGAATGTTTGTATTTGCTGAGTAGATTCTTTTTTCTCTTTGATTTTTTTATACTGTTTCAGCAGCTGTTACATTTCTGTGTCTTCTCCATCACTGATATCTTGGGAATCAAGTACAGTACACCTCTCTAACTGCCTGATCCCGTGACTTTGGCTCTATAAGTATATATTTCTTTTGCACTAGTGACAATCATTTAAAAGTGAATGTGAATGCAAAGTGACAAGTCACATTTGAAAGTAGCAGCATTATTGCGGAATTGTGTTCATTCCTCCTTGTTTGCTTAAAAATGCTTTTTTTCTGCTTTTGTTTTTTTAAAACATTCTTGGTCACTGTAAACTTCTCGAAAAGGGCTTGTTTCTACAATTCCAGAATGTTTGATAAAATTGTGGGGGTGGTGGCAGGAAAGGGGGAAAAATTAAACCTTTATTTTCTGAATTTAGACCTCTAAGGGTCCAACTTTACAAGGGTTCTCACCACCTCAACTCCCATTTACTTCAATGGGAGCTGAAGACATGTGTTGCCCCATAGGAAAACAAAGCCTCCTAGGTTTTGATCTCTCTCCCGGGGTTCCGTCTTCTCCTGCCTGGCTTTATGGCTAATTTTCTGACTTCTACATATTTCACTATTCTTAAAGGGATTGTGAGATGACAGTAAAGCTAAAACTAACTGTTCAGGTTATTTGGTACATATTTGGACCCTGATCCCACAAACACCTGGGAGTAGTTCCATGAACTTCAGTGGCACTGGCTGACTCACGGGTGTGAGCATATGCCCCTTTAAGGGCGCTTAGCTGAATAGATACATTAGGGGGAGCTGTGAACAGTTCTGATACGGTTACCTAAGCAGAAACACCACATTCTAAATCGCTGAGGTGAATCTATGATAAACGATATGTTATGATCTTCCTGAAGACCTGACTGAGTCTCCTTGTATGCAGAATCTACAAACACCACATGGTACCAGGAGTGGCGGGTGAGAGTATATGACAAAAGGGGATAAAGAAAATGGAGCAGCTGAGAGCTTCACTGGAGTTGAAGTTATCTGGCAGTTCAGCAGGCAACTGGAAGAGAGTTCAAAAGAGATTCAGCCTGTACAAGCAAGCAAGTGGCTTAATTGAAAAAGAAGATAAGCAGAAGGTAGATATTTAAAAAAAAATCAGGGCCAGAAATGCTAATGTTTATAATAATATTCAGTTAAGTCAGGCAGAGCAAGCACTTTTATAAGATGGTTGTGCAGAAATTTGAAGACTAGTGCATATCCAAGACAAACTTTTCAAAGATGTAAATTTCACATGAGACCTCAGAGAAGGAGAGTCACTTGAAGAATGTATGTTGGATCTCAAACTGAGCCAAACATGTAATTGTGGATGGCTCACAGATTCAATAATCAGAGATCAAATAGTGATGGTTATTTGAGATCCAAAGATTAGAAAAAGACTGTTGGGAGATCCAGATTTCAGCCTGGACAAGACAGTAAGAGTATTTCAAGCATCAGAGGTTGTGCAGAACAGATTGACACTTTTGGAGGGAACGCAAAACATTGTTTTGATGGACAGAATCACAAATGCTCAATGCAAAGGGAAAGCACAAAAGCAGTACTGACCAGAAATGTACAGAAAGCTTGCAACAAGTGAGTTTGCAAGACAGGAGTTTGCTGAGGACAACATAAAGAATTGCACAAGGTGTGGAGGCAAACAGACATCAGCAATGACCCATCTTTGGACAAGGTTACAGCAAGTGCAACAAATTCAATCATTTTGTAAGGGTGTGCAAGCAGGAACCGCAGGTGCACAAAAAGAAACAGTGTATGCATGCTGTGTACCAGGAGGAGAACAGTGCTAGCGGCACAGAAGAAGAGTTTTCTTCCGGAGCTTTGAATGAAGCAGCTGCTGCACCAAATGATTGGACTGTTGCCTTGAAAATGAATGATTTTTTTTTAAACTAGACACTGATGCTCAAACAAATGTGGTAACAATATATTTTAAAGGGCCTACAGAAAAAAGGGTCTACATTGACAATAGGGAGGCAAAGTTAAAGGCATAATAAAGAGTTCGTTCCTACTCTGGGCACATGTGAACTAGAGGTAAAGTTAAAAGACAAGACTGAAATAATGATTTTCTTTGCAATTGCACATCTACTGGGTTTGAAAACATGTCAAGCTCTAGGGTTAGTACCGAGACTAAACTCATTTAGAGAGGCAAGGGGACTCAGGTATTGAAGATGAGTTTCAGGATTTCTTTAAGGGCATAGGACAGAGGTGGCTAACCTGTGCCTGAGAAGGAGCCAGAATTTACCTATGTACACTGCCAAAGAGCCACAGTAATACCTCAGCAGTTCCCCCTCAGCTTCCCACCCCCCCACCTGCCAGCAGCCCTGCTGATCAGTGCCTCCCCCTCCTTCCCCATGCCTCTTGCGGCATGCAGGAGGCTCTGGGGGGAGGGGTGGAGCGAGGGCTCAGGGAAGGGGTCAGGAAGGAGTGGGGACCTTGGGGGAAGGGGTGAAGGCAGGGCCTGTGGCAGAGCCAGGGGTTGAGCAGTGAGCACCCCCTGGCACATTGGAAAGTTGGCGCATGTAGCTCCAGTCCCGGAGTTGGTGCCTATACTAGGAGCCGCATATTAACTTCTGAAGAGCTGCATGCGGCTCTGGAGCCATAAGTTGGCCACCCTGGCATAGGAAAACAGCCAACAAAATATCAAATTGAATTAACAGGGCCTAATTGTACCATCATACATTCCTGCAGGCATGTTCCTCTAACTCTGGCCGGGGGGAAGGAGCGGGAACGGACTCAAAGGAGCTAAACAGATTAGTGGCTCTAGAGATAATCAAAGTAGAAGATCCTACAGAATGGCTTGTTTATTATTAACTAGAAAAGAAAGACGGAACACTTAGATTATGCTTAGACCCTAAAGAACTTAATAAATATGTCAAAAGAGCACATTTTCCCAGAAGGGAAGACACTTCTGGAGAAATGGCTGGTGGTAAAGGCTTCTCCATGTTAGGTGCATCAGCAGGATTTTGGCAAATCCCCTTAGATGAGAGTAGAACACATGCATGTACTTTTTAAGACACCATATGAAAGATGCTACTTTTGCAGACTGCCATTCTGGTTGCGATCTGCATCAGGTATTTTATTGGAAAGTGCAACAAATATTTGAAGGTACAAAAGGTGTTAAGGTATACATTGATAGTCTAATGGGGGGAGAACAATAGAACATGACCACAGGTTATAGCGAGCATTGGGAAGAGATCAGGAAATAGGACTAAGTTAAACAGGTGGAAATGTAAATTTTGGATCCATGATATTACATACCTGGGAGAAAGGATCTCTTTGGACTTCATGTTATGTAAGTCTGAGAGAGTTCAGGCAATGACAAACATGCCACTCCTAGTAAACAAAGAAGGAGTGCAAAGATTCTTTGGGATGGTAATCTTTGTGGGAAAGTTTGTATGTAATTTGGCTGCTGAACCAACCAACTCTTGCGCAAAAATAATCAATGGACATGGGGAGGTGAGTTATATGGGCCCATGGTGCCCAGGCTCCAGCAAATTCAGGGCCCAGAGGGCCTGGATCCCCCAATGTTTGGGGCCGGCTCTCTTCCCCAGCCCCGCCTGCCACCCCCGGATGCCTCCCTCGAGCATCCCTGCCTGCCCTGGGCAGCGGGCAACTGCCCCCTGCAGCTCTGCACTGCACTCCCTCGCCAGCCACTGCCAGCTACAAGGGAGCAGCGCCGGGGGCAGGCTGAGGCGGTTGCTGCATCTGCGGAGGGAGGACGGGCAGAGGCACATGGCAGGCCCCCACCCCCAGCAGTCAACTCTGAGGGGTGGGGGGGCTTATCCTGGCTGGACCTCCTGAGTAGCACCTGGGGGGGCTTGGGTGAGTGTTGTGCTGGGGAGGGCACAACACTCACCCCTCCCCCCTGCTCTCTTCCCCTCCCCCTCTCCCCCGGAGCTTGCTGCTGCCAGTGGGATGGGTGAGTGTTGTGCTGGGGAGGGGGCCAGCGGGAAGAGGGCGGGGGGGAGTCCTCCACTCTGGCCCCCCGCCCCAGCCCTGGGGCAGCCTGCCTGTCGCACCCCAAACTCCTCATCCCCAGCCCAGCCCCGCACCCCAACCCTCTGCCCCAGCCCAGAGCCTGCACCCAGCACCCAAACCCCTTCCCGCACCCAGCATCCCAAACCCCCTCCCACGCCCCCTCCTGCACCCCAACCCTCTGCTCCAGCCCAGAGCCTGCACCAAGCACCCAAACTCCGTCCCAGACCCTGCATCCCTCCCGCACCCAAACTTCCTCCCAGACCCTGCACCCCAAACCCTCTCTCGGACCCAAACTCCCTCCCAGAGCCTTAGGCAGGTGTGGAAGGAGACGGGACTTGAACCCGTTCTGGGCACCACCAAAAATTATACAAACCTGCTTCCCCTGCAATGGGCATGGGATGCCAATCTAGATAAGGAATTTGAAAACTTGAAACAGCTAATTAAGAGGGCTCCTGTCCTCAGATTTTATGATTCGGAGAGACTGACTAAGGTGCCCACAGCTGCCTCAAAGAAAGCCATAGGGGTAACTTTACTATAGAAGTATGATGAGCACTGGAGACAAATAGCATATGTTTCCAGGGCACTTCCTAAACCTGAGTGTCAGTACACACAAACTGAGAAGGATGCTTTAGCTTTGGTGCACGGTAGCAAGAAATTTCATGTGTTCATCGATAGGTGATCCTTTCATTATTCTTGAAACCAACCATAAGCCTTTAATATCCATTGCAAAGAAGGGACTGGCTGACACTTCTCTCAGAATACAGAGAATACAGCGGACAGTCTGTCTAGAGCTTTTGACAATACTGTAGCGGAAAATGATTCAGGATCTGATATAATGTATGTGAACCTTATAAAGAGAAGCTACCACATCTCTGACAAAATGTGGACTGCATTTGAAGCAGCCACAGCACAGGATGACACCTTGCAATAAGTGATCAAAACTAGTCCATATTTTGACTTCAAAGAAGAACTTTCAGTGATGGATGGTATTTTGTTTAGAGGCAACTGATTAATTGTTTCCAAAGTGTTACTGTCTGATGTGCTTATTAGAATTCATGCAGGACATTTAGGAATTGGAAAAATGCAAAAGAAGGCCCAGCCATATGTTGTGTTGACCTCAAATGAATGAGGATATAGAAAAAACAGTTAAGAAACGTGAAACGTCAAATTCCAGCCCAAGCATGCAAAAGAGCCTATGCTGGTACATCAGGACGCTGTAGAAGCTTGGTAAAAAGTTAATATTGATTTATTCAGTTATGTTGGCAAAAATTATGTTTTTTGATTTTAGACTATTGCTCACCTTCCAGAGATTGCTTTACTAGATAATACCATGGCAAAGCATGTTAACACGCATTAAATCAATATTTGCTAGACATGGTATTCCTGCAGTGGTAATGTCAGATGTATCCTGCAAATCGTGGACTATTGAATTCAAAAACTTTGTGAGAAACTATGGGTTCAAACATATTACATCAAGTCTTAGATACCCACAGTCAAATGGTCTAATAGACAATGGTGTAGAAATAAGAGACTACTAAAACAAATCAAAAGAATCTAATTCAGATCCTTACTTGGCATTATTTAACTATAGGGCAACACCCTTCAGACATGGGTTGTTGCAGAGATTGTTTAGCAGAAAACTAAAAATCACACTACCTAATTTTGTAGAAAATGATGTTAACAAAGAATGTGCTGTAAAAGCTGTGTGAGTGGAAATATAGGGTTTTGATCCTATATTTCACTGACTAGTTTCTGATCAACTTACTCTGCAGTCTGCCCCTCCTCCAAAAGCTGCCTCTGACTGTAGTGCTTTTACAGTCATGTCTACTACAGCTGGTCAGGAATTTTCTGTCAAAATATTGTTTTCAATGGAAACTGCTGTTTATGCAAAACAAATTTTCCATGGGAAAATTTCAATTTTGCTGAAACATTTTAATTTTCCTCTGGGTAAATGAAAATGAAATATTTTGTTTTGGGTTGGGTCAACCATAATTGAAACAATTTGGCTGGTCAAATCACATAGAAACATTTACTTTCAAGTCAGTTTAACATTAATCTGTGTCCTCATGAGTTGCCACTGTGCTTCCCAGGAGTTTTGATTTGGGTGCTTCATGCCTCCATTGTCCTCTGTAGGCTGAGCTCCCTGGCTGGACGTGGTCTCCGTCTCCTCTTGAAAAACCATTTTGATGGAAAATTCCAGACTAGCTCTTGCAGTCATCATTGTTATGTGTTCTATTTAGAGGCAGCTGGTGGGGAGGCTAGCCTGGCAGAGGAAGTTGATCAGAAACTAGTTCATTGAGTTGATCTGAAATTTCCCCTCCCAAGAAATTGTTGATGAAAATGAGGGAAACTTTCAGTTTTGTGAAAATTTTCACAGGAAGTCTCAAGATTTCAGAAAAAAAAAAAAAGATTTTTAATGAAAAAAATAATTTAGTCAAAAATGCAAATGTTCTGCTCGAAAACAGTTTCTACAGAAATTTTTCAACCAGCCCTTTTAGTCAACTTCTTTCCCATATTTGGGATCAACAAAGATCCAAATATTGGAACATCCAGTGGGCTGGAAATCTTTTTTCATGTCAACTCTAGTGTCTGTTACTCTAAATAGTGAAACGTGACAGAAAAAAATACAAACATACATCTATTGTTTTATCTCTATTGCTGCCACTGCAGAGGTGCATCGATATCAAAGGACCCAGCCTGGCCCACTGTTGAAACCTGCAAAAGCAGCAGCAGGGAAGAAACCATCTTGGCCCAGGATTCAGGCTCTGGAAGTTGGACAGCTTTCCTGAAAGTACAGGTTAAAAAAGGGATGATTGAACAGATGGGGAGAGGGGTCATCTCTTAAAAAGCCAATCTCTTAACTGGATCTGCCATTTAGAGTGATGTCATTAACACATCTCCTAGCAATTTACAGTCCCCTCTTCTTTTTAAACCATGTCTAACATAAAATTCATTTTGATGTGGCTGGAATTCTCAGTGCCTAAATTTGGCTTGAATGACCTACTCCCTGCTGCTCCCAAGTCTGAAAGTTCCTGTTGAGTGAGTCCAAGCTCCTTGGACACAGCCACAATATACAAATATTAAGTGCACACTAGGGTGGATGGGCCTAAATCACTATGTGCCTCTCTACAACTTACATCCCTGGCAAAATGTTTCTTTCTCTCTCTCCCTCTCCATCCTGCTGTGTAAAAGCCTTTGGAAATTCTGGACCCAGTTGCACACCGAACCTGAATCATCTTATGTAGGGGGAGCAAAAAGGCACATTGGGTCAGCAATACCATGCAGATTGATGGGGAACCTTGATGGAGAAAATATTTTGAAACATTAACTTGTAAAAGTTGTTCCTCATATTTTGCTTACATGTTGTCTGCCTCCTCTATTTAGATTGAGTTGCTAAGGGGCAGGGGCTGTATCTTCCTGTGTGTTTGTACAGTACCTATCATAATAGGACCCTGATCTTGAATAATAAATAAGGGGTAAAACTGGTTCATTTTCTCTTTACACTGAGGATTTTCTCTGTGACTCTAACAGCAGTGCACTTCCAGCAGTGCTTGTGTGATGGTTACCATCTTAGTTGACATATGGGGGTTTGAACTAGGAACTCCCAGATCTAAAACAGGCAGCACTACAGCTCAAGCTAAAGTGTGAACACTTTGTTGCTGGGGACTGCAACAGCTCATATCCTTTGCTGAGGATCTGTAGCGCATACTCACTGGTACTTTACACTATCATCAGGGGGTGTGCTAGTGTAGACCAGCTGTGTGTATTGTTTCCTCCATCTTACCTACTGCTTCTCAAACCAGGTTTAAACAAGATGGTGATAAAAATGCCTTTAGATGTTCCAGACTAGTGCTTTCATTGTTCCTAATGCTGATAGAACTGTGCTGAACAATGACTGGAAAATTGGACAAAATCTTCACTTGAGATAGTCTTAATGACAATGAATGTCCTGAAACTATCAACAAGGGGATGTGTCTGTGTCCTTAGAGGGAATAAAAGTACAAGAGAACTGGGACATAGAATGGAATCAAATCATGAGTGATTTAATGAGAAATATTAATAAGACCTTTTTGTTATGCTGTTAATGTAATAGCACACTTTTGAAAATTTGGTTTACTGCTCAGGTGTCTACCATTGTGATCATCTTCATGGGACTGTGTGATCCCTGGTGATTTGTGCAGTAGGAAAAGTTTTAAGGTAATTAAATGTATTGTTATGCTCCTAGTGGGTGAGCTGTGCATGCTTCAAGAAGCAAACTGTTTTCAAAATGCATAATGTGCTTTTGGAAACTGGTTTAGTGCTGAACTCTACGGAAGTTAACATCCATGAGAATTTTGTGATCCCTGCTGATCTGTACACCTATGAAGTGTTAGTTTGTTGCATTTATTTTATCCTTCCAGCAGCTGAACCTTGTTTCCACAAGGACAATGTTCTTTTAATATGTATGATGTTATTATGTAAATTGTTTTAGCTGTGTAATCCACTAAAGGTGATTTCTCTGTCCCATATGAACAACAAAGCCAATGATCACATAATATTCATTAAAGATAAAATTGTTCCACATTTCATAACTGATTCCCAAATGCACTGTCCTGACAACTTCAATTTCTGCTAAACTGTGAACGTGACGCTCATTTACAAACTCTAATGAACGCACCAAATAAGAGGTAATGCTTTTTCCCAGCTTGTAGCCCCAAGAAGCAGAATACAAATTATTTTTCAAGAGGCAATAGACACGGTAATTAAAGAATGAATTAGGTCTCATCAAAACTTCTTGTGTGAATTTTTCTGAAGTGGCCTATCAATCTATGTCAACAATGGTGAGAAACCCCCCTCCATTTATGTGTTTGCAAATTAAGTAGTCATCTTCTTGATTGGGGCGTTAGGATGGTAATCCTGCAACTGAATCCATGCGCATGGACTCTCATGCAGGCATGGAGCCCCACAGATTTCAAGGGGACTCTGAAGTAGGCTCAAAGATCTGCCCATGTGGATCTAATTGTGGCCTGTTTATACACTGAGCACATTTAATCTTGCAGATGCAAATTATGAAGCTGGGACAAAATCACCTTAAAATGTATCCCTTAGTCTTATTACCTTACGTTGGGTTAGGCACTGAAGCGATCAATCATATAATTATATCATATAGTTCTCATCAGACTGTTCAACAATAATTGAAAACTAAGACATCTTCTGTGAAACTTTCCCTTTGTTGACATACTCTTTCGGGATACTTCTGTTGTATTTTACACTTCTTTTTGGAGTCCTGATTTATCTGAGTCACTGAGAGGGCACAGTTTCTCTTTCCATTCTGTTTAATTTCAGAAAAAACTATTGTTTCTCCAGAAAGATTTTCAGTGTATCAAACAGTGGAACAATGCTTTCTGTGATTGAAATTTGTCACAGTAAAGGAAGTTTGTGTATAGGCCTGCACCCCATTTGTACCCAAATTGAGGCTCCAGCTCTTGGCTTGAGTTTCTCAATCCTAAGAATTGCAATAGGGGAGAAATTTTCTCTCTTACACACATCTCAGTGACTGATGTAACCTACATGGACTCTGGAGAAGGTTCTCCATATTATGTATGCTGAATAGGTTCCTAATAATAATTCATTGTATTTATATAGCTCCTTTTATCTGAGACTCTAAAAGCACTTTACAAATATTAATGAAGTCTGACAACACCCCTGTAATATTAACTATAACTAAATAGACGTGGATAATAGTCACAATGAAAAGTGAAACTACTCTGTTTTCTTTATTTCATTACCAGTTCAAAATGGGCCCATTTTCTGAAAATTTAACTATGCTTTCCATAAATCCTTGTCTTGAGAATAGGCCTCTTTGCCAATGCATACAAGCACTTTTCAGAAAGAAAAATGGAACCATTCTGAGTGAAAGGAGGATTCATATTTTGAAATTCAAAATATGGATTTGGTGACTTTTTTTTTTTACTGTGAAAATTGTCATTTCATTTACCCTTCTGGAAAGGTGATATGAGGGAAATAAAATAAGAGTAAAATTTTATAAACAATTTTTCTTGGGTATCACAAAACTGTAATATGAATATTCTTAGAATTGGGAAAACAGAAGTTTCAGACCAAGGTCACACACTGACACTGTGATAGAGCAGAAACAGAACCCAGAAGTACCTATACGTTTCTCTTTATTCACAATATAGGAAAGGGTTTTAGGTTCCAAGAAGCTCACTCTCATTTTTTTTAGTGAAAATACTCTGAGAGAAATATCATGTCACTGCCTGAAACAGGATAACAGACTAGATCAACTAATTGTCTGACCAGGTTTGTCAGTTCCTGTGTTCTTATGTCTGAGTGAAAAACCTTAAAAGGAGACAGCTGAATTATCTACTCTTTTTTTATTTAATTAATATTTAAGAGCAAGATCGTGTGCTCAGTGCTGTACAATATATAAAATGAGGACAGAACCTACACAAGGAGTCTCCAATTGCAAAGTTGAGATGTGACACAGTGGAAATCCCAGATGAAAGAAAAACATGATTTTTAATTATTATGAACGTCTGTAATGTGGAAGAAGTGAGCCTTTGGAAGGATTCAGACATGGAGAGGATGATGGCTTGGTGAACTGGGATGGGACAGATATTCCGTAAAGAAGGGACGGCCAGGAAAAAAGGGATGGGACTGGGAGGAGGAGACAAATTGACAGGGTTTACTCTCTTCCTTTGAGATTGCCTCAACTTCTGCGGTTGGCAATAACTCAAGCATGCAGTTTCTGTGCTTGTTTCATTGAAATTAAGATAATTAAAAGCAGCATTTTTTCTTCGGCATAGTAAAGTTTCAAAGCTGTATTAAGTCAAATTTCAGTTGCAAACTTTTGAAAGAACAACCATAATGTTTTGCTCAGAATTATGAACATTTCAGAGTTACAAACAATCTCCATTCCTGAGGTGTTCGTTACTCTGAGGTTCTACTGTATCTGTGATGTTTTATTGTCTAATTGGCCTACAACAAACTACCACTGCACCAAATAGGCTGCTGGGGACCAACATAATATCCTTCTACTGAAGGTACGGAATGCTTTACTGAAGGTACTGAAGGTGACCCTAAACCTCTGACTGCCAGATGCTGGGACTGGATGATGGGATGGATCACTCGATAATTGCCCTTTTCTGTTCATTCCTTCTGAAACATCTGGCATTGGCCACTGTCGAAGACAGGGTTCTGTGCTAGATGGACCATTGGTCCATCTAGCCCAGAAGTATGACCATTCTTATGTTCTTATGGAGTTCATACTCCTAAAAATGAGTCTTGTGAAAGGTAGTAGAAAGCCTTGCTATTTCTGGGTCTGCTTCAGAGTGAAAGAACACTTTAGTTTGTTTTCCAATTTCTCTTGGCGTCTGACCATACCATTTCCTTGTGCATTGCTTCCTCTTCCTGAGATGTGAATTCTTCTTGTTTAACTATTGGCCCAGTCCTGAATTCTCTACAAACACAACTCCTATCATAGGTGCTGGACTAGAGGTGCGGAGGTGCTGCCGCACCCCCTGGCTTGAAGTGGTTTCCATTATATACAGGGTTTACAGTTTGGTTCAATGGCTCTCAGCACACCCACTATACAAATTGTTCCAGCACCACTGACTCCTGTGGAAGCTTGGTGGGAGTTGTGTATGCAAGGAATGCAGGATTGGATCCTATATTTGCACTCTCATGGTGTGTCCTAATTAGTTGGTCATTGCTTTAACCCTCTGAAGTGTATGCTATCCTGACAATTTCACTGTGGGAGAAGTTATATATAACTTGAAAGGAGAGAAAAAAGGCTAATCCTAATAAAAACTAAGCTGGGCATCTTCATACTTCCTGGCTTAATGTTAACATCTTTCTCAAGAAAGAGAGAACAAGATGTTAAGGGAATATTAAAGTGAACCACATAACCATGAAAGTACTTTACTTTGTTAAATCGAATAAGACTCCTTCAATTTCCTGCTAAATATAACCTGTTAAGTACCATGTCATTAAAAATGTATGTAACAAATGCTCCAGAGCTACATTTTGATAAGCAGTGATGCTGTAACCACAGGGGAGAGAATCTGCAAAACTACAGATGGACCTTTTTCAGACCCGGAGATCCAAACCCAGCCCAAAACAATGGGAAAGTTTTAGATTCAAACTTCTTGGCTTGGACCTTCACAGTATAAACCCAAATTCTGTGGGTCAAGTTTGCATATTGTAGAATATACTGAAATAAATATTTGATTATTGTACGTTAGCCAGAAAGTATGGTCTTAAAGATCCATTGATGTCTTATAGAAAATCTTTAATATTCTATTTGGACTGTTTTCCTGCTATAATACTTTTTTTAACCCCCCCCCCCTTTATGATTAAGAATATTGTGTGTAAAGAGGATCTTTGTGTTTTAGCTTTAGTTTCTGTTGCTTTTTCCTTACTTGGAAAAAAAACCCCAAGATAATTGGCTGCTGAAGAAATGATTATGGTGTCGTAAAGAGAAGACCAGTTTAAGATGCAGTACGGGGACATGCTCCAGCGTTTAGGATGCTTGGGAGACCTGGGTTCAAGTCCCTGCTCTGCCACAGATTTCCTGTGTGACCTTTGACTTGGCCCCTCTGGGTCTCCTCTCCCTCTGTAAAATGGACATAATAGTACTTCCCTACCTCACAGGGGTGTTGTGAGGATAAATACATTAAAGATTGTGAGGCACTCAGATGCTGTGATAAGGGAGCCACGTAAGTATGGAAGAGCTTGTCTACCTGGGGAGTTAGCTTGCAGCAAGCCACGATGTGAATTTACAGTGCACTAGCTTGCCATGTACTTACTGCCTGTGTTGGCCCTGTTATAGCGCACTACAAGTTCTGCACATCAAAGCATGCTACAGAACTGATTCAGCAACCCTTGCACTGAGTAACTCTTACATGTGCAGGTCAATTACCTTCAATAGTTACACTAAGTGCTGCAGAATTTGTTGCTATGATTAAGGTAGTATGCAGCTGCAGAGGGGTAAGCAGTAGTAGCACAGCCAGAATTGGCAATGGTAACACGTAGAGGAAGGGGACCAAGGATAGTCCACACAGATGTCAAAGTAACTGTGGGGTAGAGACCAGAATTCTTCATATGTCCTAAGACTCCTTGTGATTGCAAGTCTGCTGCCCCTTAACATGATCATGAGTCCCTCCCCCAAGAACTCATGTGTCATATCTGTGTGTAGAGGGGTTTTTTAAATAATAATTTTCCTTCTTCCCTGGGTTTTCTGTGGAAACATATAATCTCCCACCAGGAACCGGTGTATCTCTAAGGCTTACGCTATTGCCAACTCTTGTGATTTTTTTTTATTGTGAGTCTTCCACTATTTATGGTAATTTTTCCTCCAATCCCAGCTCCTGGAGTCATGGCATTACTTGAGAATCTCAGATTTCTTTTAAACAAAAAATTAAGTTTCTCACCCTCATGGAGGTGGAGAAAAAGCTTGAAGATGTGATCCAAGTGCACTCTGAAGGTTCAAAATCAGAAGGCAAATAAAAAGAACCCACCATGTGTTGTTGTTGTTGTTAAAAATCTCATTTCATGATTTTTTGGGGCCCTGAGTCAAATGTTCAAAAATTATGAGGCTGGCAATACTGGACTTGGTTCTTAACTTTGGTCACTTTAAGATAAACCCTTAATATTGCTGTGATATAGGTTGTTGTGTGTCAAACTAAAGTGTTCAAAAACTGACCCCGAGGCCCAAAACTATTCAGTTGAGGCCTGGGTCTGAGGTGTGATGTATTCTGTAAACCTTTGGGGAGGATGTTTGGCTAGCAGCAAAATCGGTATGAACACACTGCACCAGCCAACCTCTTTCTGATAAGCCTTAGCGCACACCTTCAATTTTAATTCTGATACCATCAGAGTGAGGCGCAGTGTCCCTTGCCCATTCCTCTTAAGGTCTTCAGTTGCTTTGGGGGGAACTGACCCGCCAAGGCTGGGCCACTTAGCAAATGTAGCATTTGCGAGATGGGAAGTAGGCTATAGGACCGGTGAAGATTGGGAGCTTTGGTGAGCACAGTAGACCAAAATATCCTGCTCATTCTGCTTATAGAATCAGCTACAGCATAGCCACTGTATCTAGCTAGAACAAACATAGCTGTAGTACAGCCTTAAGGGTTCTGACCCCTATTACAGAGGTGAGAAGGAAAAAACAACTTCCAGGGCAACTTCCCCTGCCTTCAGCCCCATTGACCATTTAAAAAAACAAAAAGAAAAGGCAAGTGAACTCAACTCAAGTGTAGCAACTCAAACATTGCAGCATTGTGTTGGTGCCTAAGAACCTAGGGTGACCGGATGTCCCATTTTTATAGGGATAGTCCCGTTTTTTAAATCTTTTTCTTATATAGGCGCCTATTACCCCTCACCCCTGTCCCGTTTTTTCACAGTTGCTATCTGGTCACCCTGTAAGAACCGCTCTGTGAAATGGGCTTGAAATGGACTAGAAATGAAACTGAAACTGGTAAGTCTGTTTATATTTTCCAGGCTGAGAAAAATGCAAAACTAACCACAGAACAGAAATGAGATTTTTAAAATTCTATTTACTGTTTACTTTGTGTTTAAAATTCCAAGGCGTGTGTGTGTAACACACACTCTGCATGCCTAGTGGTGGGGTAAAGTATTTGCTCAGTGCTGTTTCTCAATTATAGTTCTGATAACTCTGGATGCCCTGTTTGGTTGTTGATGTCCTTTGCAGTGGATTTTGTTTAACTTTGACTAGTGTTCCTGTGTCCTTATGTGAGCTTATTACAGGATGGGTAACATCACTCATTCATGGATACACACTGGCTACTGCATCTTGTTTGGAGGGGCATGATCGCAGTAAGGGTCCACTGAACCATTTCAGTGGATTTTCAGTCATATATCTTGTCTTGAGCTCCCCTTGTATGATTTGGGATGGTTTCCATACCTGTAGGTGCCATTTCTTTTCATCCACAGTGAGGAATGCAGCCTTAACTTAAGGGGACATGTCAGTCAGGATATTCATTCTGGTCTGTCATGTCAATACGGCACAATCCAGCTTGACACCTCAGACCTCTCTTCTCCTTTTCCCAGTATAAATTGTATGTATACTCTTTTCACATCATGCTCAACCTTATCTAGTGGGAAGAGGCAGGCTTCTAAGAGGTGTAGCATTACATACAAAAGAGACACTTTTTGGAAGTGCCACCTGGTTTACATGTAGCTTACTCTGTATTTCCGAGAACATACTGGGCTGTTTTATACTTTCCTGTGCTAGTCATTTTTACTTCTCTTGACTGCAAAAGTAAATACATCACACAGAATAAAATAAACTGAAGGGCTTAACTATGTTTTCTTATTTAATTTAACAGTGTATACATTCCTACATATCAAAGTTTCAAGGAGCAGAAAAAGCATTTAAAAAATAGGATCACATGCTGCCTTCTGCTATGGGGAGCAAAGAAAAATGGGATGTAAATACAGAAGTAGGGAGGAATGTCTTCATTGCTTACTCCCACACAGAGTAAAGTTTGTGGAGGAATAAGGACAGTGTAATGAAGGACAGCAGATGGGGAAGGGCTGGTTTGTAGGAGCAGGATGCCGTTCTCCATAGTATCACCGCTCTGTAAACCCCCCAGCTGTGTGAGTAAGACGGTATTGACTCATATGACCATACAGTGGTTGTCCCTTGCCCTAAAGATAGGCTTGGAAGGATTAGATTTTTTTACTGGTAAATGTGGATTCCGCCTTACACCCACAAACCAATGAAAATGCATTTCCATTGACCATCAAAATTTACGGATGGGCAGAATAAGAAAAATGCTTCTTGAGAACACATTAGAGTTTGATTTAAGGATATTTGCTTTATATATTTTGATGTGATGTTGACAATTTTGTGTTTTCAGTTAGATAGGTTTAACTTTTTGAATCTAAAAATCTACTCATTAGATAATTGTCTGGACCCTCCTCCCCCCCTCCACCATTGTCTGACAATCCCCCATAATTTCCCACAACTGTAAAATTTAAATAGATAAAATAAAAAAGTACAAAAAATATACATCGATAGTAACAACTGAAATTATATTTAAAAAATGAATTTTTCCAAGCCTAACTATATGCATCCCCATACCTCTGCCCTGAGTGAAGGTTCATGTGCTGCCTCAAGTGGCCAGGCTATGGCTTTCCCACAAATAGCCCTGTCCTCTGTCTTGATCTGTGTGCATGCAAGATATTCATAGTTTGAGGCCAATTCGCATAACTTGGTGACCATTCCAACCCCAGGACCATGAATGAATAGAAAATTGGTGAGTTCCCTGTTGCTTATGTTCTATCTGTCTTCCTTAACATTTTTTTGAGCGCCAAGCAAACAGGAAGTTGTAGCAATCCATAGGTAAAGTACTGCATTCATAGATATTCCTGTTATTGTTAGAAAATACAGAGCAGTAAGAGACGTTTGTGGTGAATAAATATTGCCTGAGCACAGAGACCATTCACTTCAGTAGGTTGACTTAGATATGTGTGGAGGACTCACATAAGCAGGGCTGGCAGAGTTGGGCCTACAGTGAATACTGATGATGGTTGGGGGGAACCCATGGGCAGCAGGTAATGGAGGCTGGGGGGGGGGGGCACTAAGCCTCCCCAAACCTCCGCGAATGCTCCTTGCTGCAGTCTTGGGGCCTGGCCATGGCGGGACTCAGAGCTCCTCTGGGCAGCTTGGGCCTAGGGCTCAGCCCTGGCTCGCCAGGGCTCGGGGTTGCTCTGGGTGCTGGCAGGCTGGCCCCAGGGCTCGGGGCTGCTCTGGGGGCTGGCGGGCAGGCTCGGGGGGTGGAATGGGGATGGGGCTTTGAGCAGAAGAGGCAGGGAGGCTAGCCTTCCCCAAGAGGTGGTCCATGCACTGCCCAGGGGAGAAACGAAGGGCTTAATTCCACGTAGTGTTGGATTCTACATTCCTTGTGTAGCCAAAACTCTAACTGAACGAAGTGGAGGGTTCTAGTGCTTGAGGAATACATACTGAGCTCTCACTAAACCTGGCCCTGATCCTTCAACCACACACAGGTAATGTTATTTATAGGCTTTTTCTATGGAGTTCGTCACTCAGTACCTGAGCACATCACAGACATTAATGAATTTATCCTCACAAAATCACAGGGAAATGCTATTGTCCCCATTTTACATACAGAGAACAGAAGCACAGAGTTATTAAGTGACTTGCCTAATGTCACTCTGCAAGTCTGTGGCAGAACGAGGTATTAAATTCAGGTCTTTTACATCCCATTCCAATCCCATGTTCCTTATGAACATGCATAGTCCCATTAATAGATCAGGTCTTTCACTCCTGAAATTTTGCTGTGGGGAAAAATTACTAGGCATACATATTACTGAGGTAACGTTTCAGAACACAATTAGCAGCCGCTTTTAATTTCCTTTTACAGACACTAAGTCCGCTTCATGGAAAGGAATTTATTCTGGGTTCTTGAGCACATTTAATCATTTTAAATCTACTATCATGGCTACAGCTGCTAATGTCGTTATGATATGAGTTGAAAGAGTTAGAGGGACCAATGCAATACTACTCCCAGATAGTTGATTGTGCTGGTTAAGCACTCTCCTTTGTCAAATGAACAGTTGAGGTTTTTTGAGGTTTCTTTCTGTTGCAGGCCACCTTTGAAGACCTTGTGATCCTACGTGAGGAGCCTTGATCCTAGAAGGTTTGCACATTCATAGATTTTTAAGGCCAGAAGGGACTATTAGATCATCTCTTCTGATTTCCTGTATATCACAGACCATTCAATTTCATCCAGTTACTCCTCTACTGAGTCGGATGACTTGTGTTTGACTAAAGCATATCTTCGAGAAAGGCATCCAGTCTTGATCTGAAGATATCAAGAGATGGAGAAACCGCCACTTCCCTTGATGGTATGTGCCAGTAGTTAATCTCCTTGACTGTTAAATATCTGTGCCTTATTTCTAATTTGCATTTGTCTGGTCAGCTTCCAGCTATTGGTTCTTGTTATGCCTTTCTCTGCTAGATTAAAGATGTAAACCCCAAGGACTGAGGCAGGATAAGGGAACTGTATGTTTAAGCAGTAAGATTCCAGGAAAGTCCTGAGAGCGACAGGGAAACAAGAGAGCTGCTTCTTGGTGTCTGGGCCTTCTCTGAGATTTTTATCCATGTGTATACTTTGTGACCACCTCTGTTTAAGGAAACAGAACTCATGCACCTGTTGTAAACAAACTAACTACACTCAGAAAATACCCTGGAACTCTGAATCACCCATTTTTTCTGCAAATGGCAAACAGGCCCCCAAATCTATTACCACTCAGCAAAGGAGTCATACTACCATCACTGTAATTTTTGTAAACACACTTTTAAATAAAACTCCTAGGTTAAGATCGTCCATTCCAAATTTTTGCTTACAGTGCCTTTTTGTTTGTTTGTTTGTTTGTTTGTTTTAAATCCTAGATTCACGCCTTATAATGGAAAAAATTCTGTGGTAGTGGTAAGATTAAGCAGGAGACTGCTCTTACGTATAATTACGTGTTGTTGGCTTGCATTGTGCCTTACATGATTTTCAGAGAAATATATTTTGGAGTGCAGTATGAGCACTGAACAGTTATAGAGTAAGTTTCCTGGCAAGAGTCCCAAGGTGCTAAGCAGAAAATGGTTCATAGAGATCAATTGGGCTGGTGGACAGGCTTTTTGCTCCCTTGTCAATGTGGGTATAGAGTTTGCTGTTCTAATGTAAGCAAGCAGAAAATTCAGTCTTCAGGCTCTAGGCTTTTTAACTGAGATAAGAGAGCATCACACCACTGGTAGATTCCTATCATTAAATGTTCTCTCTACTTTTCTCAAACATTAGCACTGATTTTCATTCATCCTGAATGTCCCATATAAAATTTTATATCTAAGTCAGTGAATATGCTACATTCCCTCTTAGACATTAAATCAAACAGCGTGAATTGTTTGCTGCAAAGATTTTCTCTTTTAGTGTCCATACGGCTATCTTCTTTAGCATAGATTTTATAAGTGTCGCAACTGACTTTTTTGACAAGAAAGGCAGATTCCCCCTGCCCTCCAGTCACATCTGAAGAAAACTACCTGCAGTGCTCAATGCTGACAAATAATATTAGATTAGGATTTTATATTCCTTTTGTCGACAACTTTAACACTACCATAGACAGCCATACATTATGGCAGTACAACATGCTTGTGGGTGAAAAAAGCTAGTTCTTTTTTCGCACTTTCAAAAAAGCATACAGAAGCAGTTCCTCAGTTGCAAAAGAAACTCTAATTTTTGTTTAGTTTTAAACCCAATATTTTTGTACGTTTCAATTAACAATGTCATTCCAGATGAGCACTACTTCGGAAACATCTGTATAAAGTGGAAAGATCATTCTATCCAAAATATTCCTGAGATGCCATTAATAGATAATCCTACATCTTTAATATATAGAAAATGAAGATTTTCAAGTTTAATAGACCAGAGATGATGAAATTTAATAAGAGTAAATTTAATAAGGGTTCTATGTAACTGTCATTAGGTATAAAAAATTGATTTACATGGAAAACATTATAGCATACTGATCGCTATATGGACACATCCAAGAATCATGGGGCCAGTTCTTTGAAATGAGGGGTCTCTTTGCTAACTTTAGAGGGGAAACTAAGTTAATTAATAAAAGTATAAGCAATTTACAAATCACTTCTGAGCATGTGCAATAGATATCTATTACAAATTCTGTAAGGTAAGGTCTCCTCCTCAATGCAAATCAATAGCCATATTGCTCACCCTGTGTATTTTATGGGATGCATCAATGATGGGAAATAACACATAAAAATTTACATTTAATGAAGAAATTGGGAATGGAAGCATGGTCAAGGTATATACCTAACTCAATGCAGAAGAAATTTAACTTTTTTAAATTTCCTGACTTTTGAGTATTAGATTCTGCATCTCTAAGTTGGCAATAATGCATTTTTTTTCACTCAATTACTTTTTATCAACAAAAAGGAAATATTCAGAGCTATTTCTTCTCTGCAGCCTACAGGAGATAATATCCTGAGGTCTTTCATTGTAATCAGTCTTTATGCAAGCAAATGCCCACTTATCTTTTAGGGTTAGACAACACAGACATTATCAGCAGATTTTGTACATTTTAAAATTTCATCTTTGAATGAGCTACTCTGATATCATCATTACACCAGGTAAATTCATTGAATCATAACTGCAATCAAATCTTTTTGAAAGGGGAGGAAGGGAAGAATTTGGGCCTACACTAGCAGCCACTGGCTTAAAGGCATTTTCTACTGCACATGCTCAGTCCTATAATTTCCATCTTCCAAAACCTTATTGTAAAACAAGTATTGTTCAAACTGAGCATAACATGTGCTGCTCATCAGGATCTATTTACATAGCTGCAACACTTGCTTGGGGGTGCCCAGGAGTGCTAGCCACCTTGTTACCCTTCTGCCTCCAGCAAGAGAGAGACTTGCTTGTGCTTAACTGGCTCAGCTTCCTGCCACCACCAGCCTGTTAGCTACCCAAACAATCTCGTCAGGGCTATGCCGACCCATCCCTTTGTCTTACAGGTTATCAATTGGCGCACCCCAATCCCTGAACCCCCTTTGAAGCATTCCCCTCTAGTGTCCAGCACTGTCAGTGGACACTCACAGAAATTACTAGGCAAGCTGCCCCTAAAGGAACAGTGCCCATACCCGTCTGTTTTGAATTAATTGAGGATCAGATCCCATATAACATCACAGCGCTGAAATATATTTATAGTGAAAACATTTTATTATCAAAAGATAAGATTTAAGAGATAGTGAGTAAGAATAACAAGTGGAAACAGAAATGGTTACATATAAAACAAAATATAACACATTTCCTAGAGTCTAAACTTAACTTGAACAGACCAAACCCTGTTGCTTTAGGTGAGACAAGCTATCTCCCAGCGTTTCCAACCAACATGGCCTGGATCCTCCTTTCATAAATGCAAAAAGTGCTGTTCTTTTTTGGTTCCTCAGTGAAGGATATAAAGATGTGTCCTTTTACCTTCTTATATCCCCAAAATTCACTGTTTTGTCGTCAGAGTCAGGATGATCCCTCAGGTTTATTCCATAGTGTGTTGGTTCCATGTTGCCATCACAGCCTCATATTGGCATCGTATGGAAATGTACTTCCATTGTGTTGCCTTACAATACTTATTTTACATATGAACCAAGGCAGACAGATGAATATACATCACTCTGTCTGGCAAAACCTGCTTGTCAACCTTTCCTGGGACACATTCAAAAACATATTTTCAGTACGCATACACAAATTCTTAAATATCCATCCAGCGATCCGTCTTGCAACAATTATGAGGATCAATATGACACAAGCTTTTATTAGAGATATCACAGGAGCCTTTTGGAGAAATATTGTGAAAGCGTGTGTTGAATGTAATGAGTTTGTCAGGCCTGATAGGAGTTGCTGTTATAGAACAATGAACTGTTTGCCAATTGGCACTGAGGGATTCTTAGGGTCACAATATCAAATATGAAGCTTCCAAACCATTTTTGAGTTGTTCCAGTGAAAGTAAATCTATAACTATCCTAACAATTGATTTATACTAGGGCTGTCAATTAATCACAGTTAACTCATGCGATTAACTCAAACAAATTAATCGGGATTAAAAAAATTAATCACAATCAATCATAGTTTTAATCACACTGTTAAACAATAGCATACCAATTGAAATTTATTATTTTTTTTTATATTGTTCTACATTTTCAAATATATTGATTTCAATTACAACACAGAATACAAGTGTACAGTGCTCACTTTATATTATTATTTTTATTACAAATATTTGCACTGTAAAAATAATAAACAAAAGAAACAGTAATTTTCAATTCACCTCATGCAAGTACTATAGTGCAATCTCTTTATCGTTAAAGTGCAACTTACAAATGTAGATTTTTTTTGTTACATAACTGCACTCAAAAACAAAACAATGTAAAACCAAGTCCACTCAGTCCTACTTCTCGTTCAGCCAATCCTTAAGACAAACAAGTTTGTTTACATTTACGGGAGATAATGCTGCCCACTTCTTATTTACAATGTCACCAGAAAGTGAGAACAGGCATTCGCATGGGACTTTTGTAGCCAGCATTGCAAGGTATTTATGTGCCAGATATGCCAAACATCCGTATGCCCCTTCATGCTTTGGCCACCATTCCACAGGACATACTTCCATGCTGATGACGCTCGTTAAAAAAATAATGCGTTAATTAAATTTGTGACTGAATGCCTTGGGGGAGAATTGTATGTCTCCAGCTCTATTTTACCCGCATTCTGCCATATATTTTATGTTATAGTAGTCTCAGATGACAACTCAGCACATGTTGTTCATTTTAAGAACACTTTCGCTGCAGATTTGACAAAATGCAAAGAAGGTACCAATGTGAGATACTACAGCACTCAACCCAAGGTTTAAGAATCTGAAGTGCCTTCCAAAATCTGAGAGGGATGAGGTGTGGAGCATGCTTTCAGAGGTTTTAAAAGAGCAACACTCTGATGCGGAAACTACTGATCCCGAACCACCAAAAAGAAAATCAACTTTCTGCTGGTGGCATCTGACTCAAATGATGAAAATGAACATGTGTCAGTCCGCACTGCTTTGGATTGTTATCGAGCAGAACCCATCATCAGCATGGACGCATGTCCTCTGTATACGTGCGGGAAGTAGAAGTGCAGGGCATGCTGCAGCACCTCCGGGTTTTATGCGGGGCCACTGGCCCCGTGTCCAGGGCTCCACTCCCCGGCTTCAGTCTCGGGGGCAGGCCCTGCGACCCACTCCACAGCTGCTGGCTCCGCGACCAGAGCCCTGCTTCCAGCCCTCCCGCACCTGGGGCTCGGGTCCCAGCTGCCGGCCCTACTCCCCGGCTGCTGGCCCTCTGCTTGGGGCTCGGGTCCCAGCCAGCAGCCCCGTTCCTCAGCCGCTGGCCCTGTGCCCCGCACTCCTCTCCCCAATCCCGCACCTGGGGCTCGGGTCCCAGCCCCACCCCCTGTTCCCAGGCCTTTGCTCCCAGGGCCCCATGCCTGGCCCCGCGGCCGGGGCTCTGCTCCTGGCCCTGCACATGGGGCCCCGGCTGCCAGCCCCTGCCCAGGGCTCCGCTCCTGGCTGCACACCCACCCCCAGCTGTGGCCACATCCTCAGGCCCCCTACCCCTCTCTGGGTCCCCCCCTCCCGGAGACACAGCCCTGCTCCCAGCCTCAGCTCTGGGGGTGGGGGTGGGGATGTGGACAGGGGTAAGGGGGCTGACTTTCAGCACCCCTCGCCCAGTACTAAAAATGTTCCAGTGCCACTGGTCCTCTGGAATGGTGGTTGAAGGGACATGAATCTTTACCACATCTGGCATGTAAATATCTTGTGACACCGGCTACAACAGTGCCATGCGAACACCTGTGACATTGTGTGTCACTTTTTTCAGGTGACATGGTGAACAAGAAACAGGCAGCATTGTCTCCTGCAAATGTAAACAAACTTGTTTGTCTGAGTGATTGGCTGAACAAGAAATAGGACTGAGTGGACTTGCAGGGTCTAAAGTTTTACATTGTTTTATTCTGAATGCATTTTTTTTTGTACATAATTCTATATTTGTAAGTGCAACTTTCATGATAGAGAGCTTGAACTACAGTACTTGTATTAGGTTAATTGAAAAATACTTTTTCTTTTGTTTTTTACAGTGCAAATATTTGTAATAAAAATAAATATAAAGTGAGCAGTGTACACTTTGTATTGTTAAAGTTGAAATCAATATATTTGAAAATGTAGAAAACATCAAAAATATTTAAATAAATGATATTCTATTATTGTTTAACAGTGCGATTAATCACAATTAATTTTTTAATCGCATGATTAATCACGATTAATTTTTTAATTGCTTGACAGCCCTAATTTATACATACCTTAGGTTTTTCCTATAGCGTCTATCATCGTATAACTTAAACATTGAATGAATTCTGATCTCCTTTATTTGTCAAAGTAGGAGAATTGCACTGTCTATTTTTCATAACTCAAAAATAGCTACGGAAATTCTAATCAAACTTAAAAAAACAGAAACCAAAACAAAACAAAAAACTGGAGGATCCTAAGTATGGTAAATATGAATTACAAAAAACAAATGTTTCAGAAAATGAGGGGATGTAAAACTGGCGATTTGACATTATGCTCTTTTGTAAGCCTAATATAGTAATTGAGACCAGCGTGACCCTCCAATGTGTGAAGGGTTATTGGACCCATTCTTTACTTTAATGCCTGTTCTTATTTGATGCTTACTGTTCCATGACCTATATGGAGCTACTGAGAAGCTTTTGATCAGATAAGAAGAGTCAGACACTGTGATGCATCTGTATGATTTTATACTGTGCAAGAAAGGATAAAAGGATTTTATACTTCATCTGGATTTGGACTTCCCCAAAAGTTTGAGAGCCTTTGGATCCAGGGTTTGGAGAAGTGAAAGCTGCATGAATGCCTGTAATTTCAATTTGCCACTGTATGACTCTTGTAATCTAATGTGAAAGCATTGCACTGTCTCTGCTTTCTTGTCTCAGGATACCCTTGGAAATGTGATGTTCCATGTCAATAGAAAATTCTTAGTTAAATATTTTAAATATGCTTAAATAAATAAATACTTCAAGGATGATTATTCCAAAATGCAGAGACAGGTATTATCCGCCTGAATCCGCCTGTCCCAGATTCCGTAGTGCTACATTAGACAAGATGATTTTTTTTTCTGAGCTATCCATCTGATAGGGGTGCTGAGTCAAGAGCCTCCTTTCTCTTTGAAGCTCAGCTGGAGGCTTGGGAAAACAGCAGTGCATTGGCTCAGAGATGAAGCTGTGGTCAGAGTCCAGCGCGGATACAAAATTTGTATCCGCATCCGATCCATGAGTCGCAAAAATGGTCCGCAGATATCCACATCTGTGGATGTGGATATCAGCAGATATAAAGCAGATATTCGGGGATTTGTAGGGCTCTAGTTATAGTGAGATTATGCTGGGTGTCATCATCTGTTCGGTGTAGGTGATGTGAGAAGGTTGGAATTTGGGTCTTGTTCTGCTAATGATTAACTTCAGGATTCGAGTCCAAGGTTCCCTTGAAATTGCATGTGTATGGCAGCATACCTGCTAGACTGTTCCTGGACGTGCTTTTTGGTAGAATGCATGTTTTTCTAATGGTGTAAGCGTTCTCCAGCTCATGCCGTACTCATAGCCCACCCTCCCGCTCCCTGAATCAGCAAAACAAATATTATCCTAATAGAGCTCTAAGTTACCTATTATTGCCAGCCAGTCACTGTAGCAGCTGTATGGCTGTTTCTTTACCTAAGTCAGATTGCCATAGAGAGAACCACTTTTGAGAGGCATTTTTACTTCACTTAGCAGGAATGAGGATTACTCAGTTCATGTGTTGCTTGAAAGGACAACAAAAGTACTTGTGGCAGCTGGAATTTTAGATGGACAAAGAAAACATGGGGGGAAGGGATGAACAGCATTGTGAGGAGAGCAGGAGCAGGAGAGAGAGAAAGGAGGTAAAGAAGAGAAAGATAAATGGAGGAGATCAAGGTGACTCAGGGAAGAGATGAAGATGTAAGAGACTACAGGGAAGTGTGAGAAATAAATGAGAAACCAAAACAAGGAAGCATGAAAAGGAAGGAAGCAGTAGTCAACGTTTGTGTATGTGTGTTGGGGGGTGGCATGTCTGTGGGCAGAATAAAGGAAGGTGCAGAGACTGATTAGTAAAAAGGAAAGGGATGGAATCATTGCTGTCAGAAAATACAATTCACATACTCTAGTGGGAATTGGAGGGGAGGGTAGTTTAACTTTAGCATGTAGGGCACTGGACTATGACTCAGAAGACTTGGATATGATTCCTGACTCGACCACAAGCTTCCTATACAACCTTTCGTAACTCAGTTAACCTACCCTGTGCCTCTGTTCACCATCTGTAAAATAGGGAGACTACTTCCCTACCTCACTGGAGTGTTTTGAGGATTAAAAAAACCCATTATTGATTGTGAGCCACAGAGATAATATTAGGTTTCAGAGTAGCAGCCGTGTTAGTCTGTATCCGCAAAAAGAACAGGAGTACTTGTGGCACCTTAGAGACTAACAAATTTATTTGAGCATAAGCTTTCGTGGATGCTTCTTCGGATGCATAGAATGGAACATATATTGAGGAGATATATATACACACACATACAGAGAGCATGAACTGGTGGGAGTTGTCTTACCAACTCTGAGAGGCCAATTAAGTAAGAGAAAAAAAACTTTTGAAGTGATAATCAAGATAGCCCAGTACAGACAGGTTCATAAGAAGTTTGAGAGTACTTACATGGGGAGATAGATTCAATGTTTGTAATGGCTCAGCCATTCCCAGTCTTTATTCAAACTTAAATTGATTGTGTCTAATTTGCATATCAATTCGAGTTCAGCAGTTTCTCGTTGGAGTCTGTTTTTGAAGCTTTTCTGTTGTAAAATAGCCACCCGCAGGTCTGTCATTGGATGACCAGACAGGTTAAAGTGTTCTCCCACTGGTTTTTGAGTATTATGATTCCTGATGTCAGATTTGTGTCCATTAATTCTTTTGCGTAGAGACTGTCCGGTTTGGCCAATGTACATGGCAGAGGGACATTGCTGGCACATGATGGCATATATCACATTGGTAGATATGCAGGTGAACGAGCCCCTGATGGTATGGCTGATGTGATTAGGTCCTATGATGATGTCACTTGAATAGATATGTGGATAGAGTTGGCATCGGGTTTTGTTGCAAGGATAGGTTCCTAGGTCAGTGTTTTTGTTCAGTGATGTGTGGTTGCTGGTGAGTATTTGCTTCAGGTTGGGGGGTTGTCTGTAAGCGAGGACAGGTCTGTCTCCCAAGATCTCTGAGAGTGAGGGATCATCTTTCAGGATAGGTTGTAGATCTTTGATGATGCGCTGGAGAGGTTTTAGTTGGGGGCTGAAGGTGACAGCTAGTGGTATTCTGTTATTTTCATTGTTGGGCCTGTCTTGGAGGTAACTTCTGGGTACTCGTCTGGCTCTGTCAATCTGTTTTTTCACTTCAGCAGGTGGGTATTGTAGTTTTAAGAATGCTTGATAGAGATCTTGTAGGTGCTTGTCTCTGTCTGAGGGATTGGAGCAAATGTGGTTGTATCTTAGAGCTTGGCTGTAGACAATGGATCTTGTGGTGTGTCCTGGATGGAAGCTAGAGGCATGTAGGTAAGTATAGCGGTAAGTAGGTTTCCGGTATAGGGTGGTATTTATGTGACCATTGCTTATTAGCACAGTAGTGTCCAGGAAATGGACCGCTTGTGTGGATAGATCTAGGCTGAGGTTAATGGTGGGATGGAAATTATTGAAATCATGGTAGAATTCCTCAAGGGCTTCCTTTCCATGGGTCCAGATGATGAAGATGTCATCAATGTAGCGCAAGTAGAGTAGGGGCGTTAGGGAACGAGAGCTAAGGAAGCGTTGTTCTAAGTCAGCCATAAAAATGTTGGCATACTGTGGGGCCATGCGGGTACCCATAGCAGTGCCGCTGACTTGAAGGTATATATTGTCCCCAAATGTGAAATAGTAAAGAACAGGTTACAGCAAAAATATAGCTCAGCTACTGGTTTCTTAATTGTTGAAGTCATCATGAATTATGCTAGGGATGAATATGGCACATTGTGCCTTGTAGCCATTGTAAGGAAATAAAGAGATTATTTATTTAGGAGAATATTTTCAGAGGCAAGACAATGGGATTTGGGCACCCAGTTCCCATCTGTGCATTTGCAGTCTCCCTTTTTATTCCCATCTAGAAAGAAATATGGAAGGAAAAGATATTTCTTTAGCAATTTCCCCTTCTTTGGTATCTGACTTTATTTAGACGTGTGTATGTATATGTACATAGAGGAGCTGATTCTATTGTACTTACTGGCTATCAAATCTATGCGGTCAGTCAGAAGCACAGTTTCTAATGGACTATTCAATAATTCTAGGGAGTTTGGGAAAATAAGTGACAAAGAGTCCTGTGGCACCTTATAGACTAACAGACGTATTGGGAGCATAAGCTTTCGTAGGTGAATACCCACTTTGTCAGACTCTTTGTTGCTTTTTACAGATCCAGACTAACACGGCTACCCCTCTGATACTGGGAAAATAAGTAGCACTTTCAAAGATGGAGACAGTCTATTTGATACTGCAAGATACACCAATGAATGACTCTCTATTATCTGGAAGCCTCCACCAAAGCAGGTTATCAGATCAGACCATGGAATTGTTCCAGAGAAGGGAGTGAGTGTCAACTAATACCACACCGAACAGAGAGTACAGGGGTTTTATAGCTCAGGATGTATTTCCAAGATCCATCGAGGACATTAAAATCTAAATTTTGGACTTGCCAGTCAAGAATAGGAAATTCACTCCCACCCTCAGTGCTTCTGTTTCTGTCTTTTGCTTAAAAGCAGGAACAGCAAGAGATTTTTGCAACTATCAGGATCCATTTCCCTTAGTAAAGCCACAACAGTCTAAATAATATGCGTGTGAGGGAGGGGAGGACAGAAGAAAAGTAGGGGTTGGTTGAGGGGAAGTGAAGATGGAGTTTACTGCACCCTTGAATAACATTGCATTTGAACAAAGCTTTCAAACACAGTGAGGCTTATTAAACTTTCTTTGAGCAACATCAGACTTAGCAAAACAGGTGTTCTGAATATTGAATGGGAAATGAAAGAAAACAATAGGTTTTAATGTTTATGAAATGTTGCCAGGGAACCCCAAAGAAATCATAGAATTCAGATGTATGGACACCTATGGTATTCATGACTTTGCTGGTGTTGCAAAAATTATATACTTTTGTTTTCTTTAGGTATCACTTTAAAACACTGTGTATGTTTATCATATTCTTGTTATGATGCACTATAACCTACTCTAAGGTTAGTATGGTATTCTCTGGCAAATACCATATCTCTCTTTTGCCAGCAGCTATTCTAATTTCAAACATTTATATTAGCAACACTGTGTTATTGTTATGATTTAAATGGGGGGAAATGTTTGAAACTATTGTCAGCTGTGGTTATAATTACATTGATTGTTATGTTGTGAAAGCTTTCTGGGCAGGTTTCCAAAGTCGGGATCAAAATTCTAGCCACGTTTTGTTTTTATTGTACAGAAAAGCAACAACATTTTTTTTTGAAGTAGCAACGATTAAATAGAAATGCAGATTCTAAACAACAAGGATTTGGGGACAAGTTATAAGTGGACAGCAGATCTTCTCTGTGTGTTTAAATTCAATTAAGTAGTGATGTTGATCTACGTTTTATATAGATAGCATTTCCTAAGTGAACAATTGAAATTATTCTATGCTATGGAACTTGGCAGCAGATGAAAAAGGAAGAGTTACAAAAATCTTAATACATAAAGGACTGAATCCTACCACCTCGTTTTTGTGAAGGGTCCCAATTCAGCAAGGGAATGAAACATGTGCCTAGCTGTAAGCGCGAGTAGTTTAGGTGACTTCAAAGGGACTGTTGGCACTATCAGTTATTATGTGTATTGTGGTAGTAGCTAGGAGCCCAAGTCATGGACCAGCACCCCACAGTGCTAGGAGCATTACAGACTCAGAATAAAAAGGCAGTCCCTGCTCCAAATTGCTTACCATTTACTCTGCTCTCATGCTTAAAGGCAGCCATGTGCTTAAGTATCTTGCTGAACTGGGGGGCAGGGGGCTAATTTGTCACTTGTGGGGAAAGGATTTAAGAAGTCCACCCCTCGATGTCACAGGTGAGCAGTGGAGCTGTTCTGCATCAATTACTGTGGCCCTGAGGACTACTTTTAGCCTATGTTGACCCCACTCCTTCCTGGGATGACTAATGGATCAGTGTAATGATGAATCCACTGGCCCGCTCCTACCCCAGTGCTGAAATCCCACCCCCATAAGGCTGGACTCTGGTATTCAGGGGCTTCAGCTCTCCACACAAACTTCTCAGTGTTATGGGGGCGGGGGGAGGAGGTTCCTTGCATACAATAGGATAAAATTTTGCCTCAGATACGCACATGGCGCTCCCTCTGATTTCAGAGGGATTTGCATAGGTGTACCAAATGCAGCATAGGGCCTGCAAATGCTTAAATAATTCACTATGAATAATTTGTATCATAATACAAACTCCAACTACACACTAATTCCATTTAATGTCTAATTAGTCCATTCTGCAGACGTTGTGGTTTGGCATGACCTACTTTAATAATCTAATTCTGCTAAGGACTTATTATCTGTGAAGCAAAAGTGTGTCACTATATTATATTGACCAAACCAGCATGTTCTACAAAAAATACACCTTGCCACCTTGACTGCAATCCATTTTTGTGATGACTGCCCACCTTAAAGAGTCCAATCAGACAAAAGTGCTAAATGGAAGAAAAGATCCTTGAGGGAAATCCTAGGCTGGCGTGGCATGCAGGCCCTTTTATGGGCCCTCTGCCCCTGAGCAATTTTCTTCTTCACTGATTGATCACATTTGTTGTAAATTCTTTTGGACAGGCATTATTTTTTTAATGATGCGTATGTACATTGTCGAGTGCAAGGGGGCCCTGATCAGCGCATCTATGTGGTGCCACAATAGAAATAATAATAAAATGAATAGTAATTTGTAACCTGAACCCTCTAATTGGTTCTCCTAAGCGAAGCACCAACAACTCAAATTTAGTTCGTCTCCAATTTCAGTTTTAATTCCAAATTGTACAATAAACATTTTACAATAATCAACAAGATCCTGTTGAAAGAATGTTTTGAGCTGGAACATGCTGTACTGTCTTTGAACCTGAAATAATTAGATGAGCTCTGGGGTTGGAGGAGGAAAAAACTGGAGTCTTATACTGTGAGATCTGGGCAGCAAAATCTGAGCAATGTAATTCTCTCTCTTTTTTTTTTTATTCTGAATAGTTCATCAGATCTGGCTTGATATCACTCAGTTCAGGGATACTGTCAGTCCCCAAAATCAGGTTTTGTTAAAAAAAACAAACCACCATTCTCCCGCCATTTTCTTTTTCTCCATCTCTCCTTGCTTCCAAATTTTTTAACAAATATGTCCATATTTTCCTGTAATTGTTTTTATAAAAATTAATTGAAAATGCATTTTTTTTTAAAAATTGGATTTAAAGATTCTTCTGATTTCCCTGGAAAATCTGCAACAAAACCAATGCAGTATTACTAACCTGAGTGTTCAGAAATCATAAGGCTGGGTCCCCAAAATTATGAAGACTGCTTTAAAAATAATGAGATTTTTAAAAATAAGGAATTTGTTTTGGTTCTTCTCACGTGTCTTCTGGGTTTTGAGCCTTTACTGTTCACATTTCCAAGCCTTTCTCTGTAACCATGGGAGGTACAAAGTTTAAAAAAAAGCTGAGATTCTCATGTGTTCACATGATGTCACAAGTTGGGACTTCAAGAAAATATTGGAAAAGGCATGCTAAATTTGGGAGATTTGGCAACATTCATAGAATCATAGAATCAGCAGGTCATCTAGTCCAATCCCCTGCTCAAAGCAGGACCAACACCAACTAAATCATCCCAGCCAGGGCTTTGTCAAGCCGGGCCTTAAAAACCTCTAACGATGGAGATTCCACCATCTCCCTAGGTAACCCATTCCAGTGCTTCACCACCCTCCTAGTGAAATAGTGTTTCCTAATATCCACCCTAGACCTCCCCCACTGCAACTTGAGACCATTGCTCTTTGTTCTGTCATCTGCCACCACTGAGAACAGCCGAGCTCCATACTCTTTGGAACCCCTCCTTCAACATTGCATGTTGCAAATGCATTAGAACCCCAAAGCGAAACTGATTGTTCCACTCTCACTGTCCAAACTCAGTGAAGTACAAACATAATCAAACAGCACTGATCCTGAAAGCCCTCTGAGTGTGAAACTACCACTGATTTCAATAGGATTTCTGTGCAAGAGGGCATACAGCATCAACCTCTTACTGGTGATTTACACTGTGGTAAACAGATTGTGAAGGATGGGATTTTTCAAGGCACTTAGCTTTGGTTTAACTCTGCTCCCATTTACTACAGGGCTTCTTTAAACCTATGGACAAATTTAAGGTAAGATTCTTCAAGGGGATGTGTATGAAAATTCCCCCGCTCCCACCCCCATCTTGTGTAGCCTACAAAAGGGCCATGCTGCATTGTAGTTCCTGCTCCTTCCTGATCCCCTTACTCAGGCATCATTTGCCATGCACTGACCAATAGGCCTGACCAGTCTAGCCAAGTGCAACCTATAAAATGGTGTAGCAGCTGTCACAGTCCATCTGCATGGTCAGGAGCTACACGAGATCTCTTCCGACCCCACCATGACAGAATGTTTCCTGCTGTTCCACCTGGAGTGGTACAGCTCTGCATGGGCTTCTTTATGTTGGGATTTGTGTAAGTGCATCCCTTAGGTTGTTATGCACCTACATTTTCAGTGTTTCAAACCCACAGATTTTAGCACTATAACATTAGTTGTGGAAATGCATTTTCTAGGGTTCATGCTTTTAGGAAGGATTTCAGGAAACAATGAGTCCATTCCCCCAATGGATAAATGAATGAACAAGTGTAAGAATGCCTCCTTTACGCTCCGGTTGGTTGGGTACTGAATATCTCTGTTCTCTGGGACCTGTACTCACAAAGTGGTGCCTCAGATACAGTATCTCTAAATGTTTTAATAAATCTTGCATTGGTTTTTAATGGCACATCATTTTTTAAAGATTTCTCCACTCTGCATAATGCGCTGTACAGATGTAGAGACTAAATTAGGCTTTGAATAATAAATTGGCTGGCTGGAAAAAGAGGGAGTGCCAAAATGCACTGGAAATTGTTAAAAATGGAGAACAAATATGTAACGTAAATCAAATTAAACAAGATGAAATAGTTAAAATTCATTGAAAAATGTAGAAAGAAATGCAGTGTGGGAGCTTTTGCTGGGGAAAAAAAAAGATGAGCCATTCTTCTCTCAATATAGTATTGTCCTGCTAAACAAAAACAATGAAACCATGGTCATAAATGGCTTAATTAATCCCCAGGCACATCTTATAGTGATGCCCCTCATCCAAACTCACATCTGAAGACAACGGTGTATTGTTGTCTCTTGGGAATCCATTGTTTTGTTTTCTCTAGATGTGTTGCTCTAGCTACAAACCACGATTAATGAAGTTTCCTGAAGGCAGAGCGTCTTAGCCACTGAAACGCTAAGTGAAAATAAAACATTGTGGGTTTCCCCACCACCATCCAGATTACTTCACTTATTTAGCATTTCATTCACTATAAAAGCAGCAGACATATAATTATAGTTCACAAAATACCGTTATAAATAGAACAGAAGATAAGAAGCCAAATGTAGGCAGTTATTTCATGAATAGATTCCTGCAGTACTGAAAGTCACAGCAGTTAACCTAAAACACTTTTGAATTTTAGTTGTTTTGGTCCCTGCACCTCCATTCACTCTACATGAGGGTTTCAGGCCATTGGAGGGATCCACATATGTATAGCTCCAATGATAGCCCTTATCCTAATCCATCTTCAATGTCCCCACTGCAACGGCCTATTTGAAGTGTAGGCCTGACACTCACCTCTACAGGATTTGGAGGGGAGACTCTATCACCCATACTTTGCTGCATTTCTAGCTGCTGCTGCTATCTCCTGGGTAGGAATGCCACAAGGGTTTAGCATCTGTGGGCCCTGCACACTGAGAGGTGAAATTCAGCTATATAGGAATAAGTATCACTACTTACAGAAGCAAGTACTCTCAGTTCTCATGCTTCTGGGCATAAGCTTAGGAGTGACAATGCTACCATATTTGTAAATAAATGACCTTTTACTGCCAAACTGAAACTGAATTTCCAGGAGAGAATTTAAAAGAATAAGACAATCCTACAAGGTGTTTCACATGCCCTTTTGGAAGATTTATCAGAGCTTGGCCACATGCATCAGCAAGTTTTACATGGGCACTGACAATAAGAGTTAGATGGTTGCCAGGGCTCCCACAACCCAAAGACAAATCAGAAGACAAAAGAGAGAGAGCCCTGCTGGCTGATGTAATTCCTGCCAAACACATTGCTGCACATGTTTCTTTGAGCTGTGATATGAGAGAGAGCGAGCCTGACTGACAGCTATGAAAAAAACCAGCTATTCATAGTTCATGGCTCATTGCCTTGTGGAAAAGGTAAGAAATTTGGGAACCAGAAAGACCTAACTACCCCAGATAGATACAACTACTAATTAGGTAACATCTGTACAGTGGGTACCTGAAGTGGACCTGAGTGGAGGATCTTGAACAGACAGTCAATAGCAACTGACTAAGTTGGTAAAATGTTGTTTTAAAACAGTGTTAAGTCACATGTGTAATCCAAAATTTAGTAATTAATTGTTGGAGTTTATATTAGTCTTCTGTATTTTCATTGAGATGTGTTCACAACTCTCTTTATTTTGGAAGATCTAGTTGCATTTGTATCTTGGCTACATTCCAAGGTTAGTCTAAAGATGATTTTTCACCTCACAATGATACATCCTGGGCAGGCATTCAAAAAAAAAAAAGAATCTTCCAGTAAAGAGAGGGATGTTCTCTCTCTCTCTCCCACACTGCCTTCCTTCCCCCCTCCCCCCATCACCACTTCAGGCCATATAGTTAGATTTGGGTAGGAACTCTTTCTACCAAGGAGGAAAATTTTGTTTGAAACTTTTTTTCCAGCAAAAAATGAAGATTCAGTGACTCCAAAAAGTTTCTCAATTCATTTAAGGGGAGGGATAGCTCAGTGGTTTGAGCATTGGCCTGCTAAACTGAGGGTTGGGAGTTCAATCCTTGAAGGGGCCGTTTAGGGATTTAGGTCAAAAATCTGTCTGGGATTGGTCCTGCTTTGTGCAGGAGGTTAGAGTAGATGATCTTCTGAGGTCCCTTCCAACCCTGATATTCTATGAAATTGTTTCTCAGAAAAAACAAGATTCAAAATACTTTGTTCTGATATTTTCAAAATGAAACATTTTGACTTTGTGTGTCTAAGCAACTTTTCATTTTGGAATATCCTTCAAATTTATTTTTTTAAATGGAAAAATGTAAACAAAAGTTCAAAATCAAAATGAAACACTTCATTTTGGGGCAAACAAAATGAATTTTTAACAACTTTCAAAATTCTCAAAAATTTTGTGTTTGGGTCAACCCAAAATAACTCCCCTCCCGAAAAATTTTTTTTTTATTAGAACTGCCAGTGAACTGAAAAAATTATTCACACCATTCTACTTCCTTCTAGACAAAATTTTGGTTATGCTGACGTTAAGATTGAGAATACATACGAGTAATTGAAGGGTAAAAAGTCAAAACCTTACAAAGAATAAAACAAATCCAAATAATTCAATTAGTGGAAACTCAAAAAATCAAAAGTTAAGAAGAAACCCAAAGATTTGAATCAGGTGTGACAATCTTGACAAACTCATGTTCTCCTCTTTTTATCCACACCCCGTTCATGGCACATGGGACCCCTATTAAGAGCCATCTTCTGCTTTCTCCTGCCCCAACATACTACCTTTGTACTTCCTCAATCTTGCTTTTTCTTTTATCTATTCTTCATCCATCGGATCCTAGACAAATCTGTATTGACTCAGTTGTGCAACTGTAGAGATTTTTTTCCGCTATATCTGGAATGGATGCAAATATGGTTTTAACAAAGATTAAAACTTTCATTTGCCTTAAAGATATCACCTTAAATAACATGGAAAAATAGCATTGTCTGTTTTCACTTAAATTAAAAACATCCAACAGTGAAGCTGAGATCTTGCCCCTTTTTTTAAAAAAGACTTTTTACAAAAAAACAGCTTTCCCTTCAGTACAAACTGATCAAATCTAGTATAATATTTTTCTTTATTTTTCTCCAAGCAGCTCTTGAATGATAGATAAACACAGAAGACAGGAGAGAAAATGATGCCCTCAGAAAATCTGATGAACAGTATAATAGCCCCATGCCTGCAGGAGATGAAAGTCTTTATTTCCGTTCTATATGTGTTTACTGGCAGCAGGTTCAGTGGCTTTATTTAATATTTATTTTGTGCAGTGCTATCCTTCAGTCATGTTCCCAGTTTCCAATATTCCCAAGTTCAAAATGAAAAATAAAGAGAAGCTGCTTTGGTCAAAAGCTCAGTGAAACCTACAGTGATAGCTCTCAGAGGTACCTCTCTTCTGGAATACAGGAATTGCTGTACTAGAACTCCACCAATGGTCAAGTCATATAAGGGTAACTTTTCAAATGCACTTAGGAACTTACTATCCGTTGACTTTCAATGGGAGTGCCATTTGGGTCTTTGACAACCACTCCCAGAGTCAAAATATCTCCAGAGGTCAATGACTGGTGCTACTACCGATGCACCTAAATGAGTATTTATTATTATGTTGATCTTTGTCGGGAGTTTTGTTTTTGTTTAAATGGTTGCCTGATTATTGATTAAAACTGAAAAATGAACACTATTAATCAGGGACCATCTTTTTGGTCTGTGTTTGTACAGCACCTCGCACAATGGGGCCCTGGTCTGTAACTGGGGCTGCTAGTTTAAAGAAAACCTAGCTGAATCTTTAAGGTTTCAGTTTCTTTGGGAAAAAATACATCCCCACCCCCATTTTGTGCTTGTTTTTGCAAAAATTTGCAATTTCCAAACAATGTCTTTTTTCAATGCAAAATGTTTCAAAGTGTCCAGCTCTATGCTGATTGTATTATTCATTTACAAATTCAGGTAAATGAAACTCTCCATTTTTAGTTCACATGACACTGCAACTGAATTTTTAGGCTTCTTCGAAGAAGTGCTACAAAAACGAGGGGGCCTTGGCACAGAATTTAGGGGGCCTTACAGATGCCATGGATGGAATTTTGGCTAAAAGCAAGCAATTACTGCACTACATTCACCTGCTAAGTACTCTAGATCACTCTTAGCCAAAGAAATTCTTAATTTTTGCACCTATCAAAGAATATTATATTTAACGTGGACATACTCAATAGCAGGATGGAAGTCACCAAATAGACCTTTACACTTCTTCCCTAAATAAGTACACCTTTAATAAAAACATCATCGTAAGAATGTAGGAAATGTCAAATAAGAACACACCAACTAGCCCTCTATTCCAGTATCTTTTTTTCTAACAATGGCAGATGCTGAATGCCTCAAAGGAAGCTGTGGATTTCCCATAATGCATCTAAATTGTGCTATGCTATTTGAAAGGGGAAATAGTTTCTTTTTGAAGTGGAGTGTGGCTTTTTAGTAGATGTTTTATAGGCACTTATTGTACATTTTGCATTGTTGGATTTTTAGGGGAATGATCGGTTAGCAAATTAGAAAGCTAGGGAGAGTTTATTCACCACAGTGCAGTTACCCAGCTTGATTTTGACAAATCCAGTGACAGATTGAATCTCATTTTCTTCACATCCCCTTAGAATATTAAGGAAAAACTCAACAGCATATTGAAGTTCAGTGAGTGTGGAGATAAAAGGATTTAAAAGCTTGTCCACATACAGATTGTGCTAATTCAACCTCAGTATTCTGACTAGATCATGGATGGAATACATTGAAAATTTACATTAGCCAGCTCCTGGGTTTAAGGCCTTGGATATTTGCTGGCTAGTCCTAGGGTAGATGTTATGAAATCATTTACTTCTTGTAATCAGCCACTGGGATTTGATCCTGAAAAGTCCTGAGCACCCTGAACTCTCTTTGCTGTCAATAGGAGTTGAGGGTGTTCAGCACCTCTCACAATGAGGCCTTTAATTAGGCAAGTGTATAATTTTTTCTTCATATTTCATTAAGGACAAATAATTCCATAGCTGAATCTAGTGTTGCTAATACCTGAAGCTGTTCTCAGGCTAGAATAATCCTTTGCAGCCCAGGGTAGGCCTTGCACCTTGTGCAGTTATTTGACATTTTTTCTAAGTGAGCATAAAAATCTGCCTAATTAAACTGGAGTAGCATTTTTCACTCTCTTTGCACATGGGCAAATTACTACTCAAATTGCAAGACACTGGAGAATCAGGGCCCGGCTGTCAGACTTATCTAGTTTCTTGGCGACCTTCAGATTTGCAATTATTGCTGGGATTCATGAAGACAAATGCACGTGGGGTTTGTGGCCTAAGCATCCTGTTGAGAAAAGCAAGGCCCACTGGAACCAAGGATGTATACAGCCCTTCTGAGGTAAATTCCATGCAGTATTTGCTCTGTGCCTATTTTGCCGATTTAAAAACAGAGATCTTATTTTATTGATAGAAACATTTGGAGCCAAAATTCCAAATGTATAGGGCAAGGTCTGAGTGTTTTTAAAAAGTGCCTATACATATGCAGGGATGTGTTATAGTCCTCATCAGCTATAATAGATAACATTTATTTTAAGATGATTATAATGCATTTGGCTACTTTTCACTTGGGTTCCAATCCAAATGGCATCCATGGGAGCTGGACTAGGCTCTTCATGCCCACCATTTTCTTAAGTCACTGAAAATCATTAGAGATTGTACTCAGGCTTCTCCTAAAGACACCGTCATTGAAATATTTCCTCCCAAAATAATCAGTTCCATTATTTATTCCCGTTACTTCTACTACTACTACTACTACTTAATACAAAGTGTTTTCATCCATTCATTGCTTTCAACGCACCTTAAAGAGGTGGGTAAATGTTAGAGTTGAGTGAATAATTTTTCAACAAATTATTCATTCAATTAATTTCACCCTTTTTTTCCCCAGTGTCAATAGGCAGATTACAAAATTTTGGAATTTCTTCGTTATTTGAATTATTTCGTATTGTTTCCCAGAGATGTTCTAATTTTGTTAAAATCAGCGGCCACATTGTTTCCCTCACCCAATCCTCCTGGTGTCTGCTCTCTTTAAGGCTTGACCCTGCAACCTGATCCTCACAGGTGGAGCCATGTGCCTTTGTAGAGATTGACTGAAGTCAGTGGGGCCTTGTGTGTGAATGCAGGAGTTCTGCCTGTATGGATCAGATTGCACCACTGGGGTTTTAGTGAGCTCTTCCATATAGCTCTGAAACATCAGCACTGTAAAGTGGTCACAGAGTGTTCTGGCTGTTTAAAGGAGGTTCCAGTTTCAGCTTTCCACCCAGAGCAGAGAGACTCTAGCCCCCAAGGGAATATCTAGGAAGCCAGAGGCTTGCAAGGCATGCTGGGAAGGGTGCCAGAGGGACAGAAGAAGCAGCCTTCCTGTAGAGTGGAAAGAGACAACGAGGAGTGTAGGAGCTGGTGGTGGGTAATTGTTTCTGACATGTCCAACATCAATCATCACTTTGTGTACTGATAAAATGTGTTAATGTTTAATGTAAATAAAAAATCAGTTTTCAGTTCTGTAGGTACTTGTTAATTGTCTGGTTTTTGTTCAGTGTTACATTATAGCACACTGTTATACAGCAAACCACTCACTAGTTATTTCGAGCAGCCAAAGTACCTTTCAATGGTTTCACAGCAGTACCATGATTCCATCTATTTATAATGCTTTCATTCCTGTGGGTTTCTGACAGATTGTGTATAAACATTGCGCAATAGCCAGATTTGCTTTTCAATAATTTATTGTAATGTGATCAATAACAGGTGCATTCCCAGTTTCACACAATACCTTTGCAAATCTCCCCAGTTTTGTATCCACCTTTCTGACTGATCTTCAGTTGCAAATGCTGTGGTTGCCAGATCTGTGCCTTGTATAATCATCCTCATACTTAATTCAGTTTCATTTCTGGCTCTTTTCTTTTGTCAATATGTTTCCATCTTTATCCTTTAAATGACATTTAGCCATGTGCAGATTTGACATATGGTTTTCTTACACATACCATTCCATCACTGCTTCCTACAGCCAGATGTCAATCCAGGTCCTTTTATCTGTACATGGATAGCAGATTATTGGCTCCTTTTAACAGACTTCATTTGCGTAAGTATGGTGATGTCATTTAAAGAGTTATCTGTTAATCAGTTTGAAAATACAATATAATTTAACACAATTATGTCAATTTGTAGTGTTTTCCTAAATGCTCTGTATTAATGCATTACTAATGCACTGTTGTTAAAGTTAATATTTGCTTGGAAATTCCATTAAAAATCCCATTCTTCTGGATTTATTATTGGATCTTTTGAAAACGTGTCTCAGCTGTGAAATCAACTCCTCACCAAATTTTTTCCAGGCTTCCCTTCTGACATGCTCCGGACAGTATATTATTTTCGAATCTCCATCAGACTTTTGTGTTCTTGTATTTTACATTGTAAAATACATTTTACATTGTAAAATACTGCAAAATCGTGGCTTGACCCTAACAATGCAATCTTCTCACCTGGACCACTGAACTTGCAATACAATCCTCTAGTATGGAGATCTCTGTCCTCTTCAGCACAGGTGCATGTATTTTGCTGTTCTACAATAGAAGATGCTATTACAATATACCATTGTTCCAGAAGATGATATCACACTTAGAACTGTGCAGGATTTTAAAGATGAATTCATTATTTCACCATAGACAAATGTCTTCAGAAGTAGCCAAATTGAGTATTTTATCAGAAAAATAGATATGCCTCACCCTCAAGATTGTGGTTTGTCAATGAAAATTATGCCTTATTCCTTAAAGTAAGGGGTATACATAGAAATACATACTAAGCATTGTACTCATCAATGCGTATATTTAGATTTGATAAGGCCTGCACAGAATTCTTTTGTCAAATATGTTAAAAAGTGAGAAGCTGGTTCTATATAGTATCTAAGAAGGATCAAAGATTACAGTTTTTCTGTTGTAACAAGCCAGTTTAAATTTGAACCATTCCACTGTTTTGTTTAAATTCTGTGTCAGGAGAATGGATTCATTCTTTTGATATTCCAAAGTTTTTTCCTGTACTTGCTGTTATCTTTGTCACAAGAACAAGACATTTGAATGTCAGTGCCTGACACAGGCTTAGGAGAGACGGTGAGCTAAGCTGTGCATTCATCTTTTTGAAATTCAGTATTTTGATTGGCCGGATAGTCCACCTCTGTCTAGCCACCGCCAAGGCTGTAAGGCGAAAGGAGGCCAGTCAGTCAAATTTTAGAATAAGTAAAAGGTCAGAGTATTCAATACATTACTGTCTTTCACAGAATGTATGAGATTCTAAAAACCTATTTATGTGACAGAGTAGAGAAAATAACACAACATGATTCACTGACATGACAAGAATATAATGAAAATAGGAAATGATATCAATGCGACCATTTATATTCTGGATTTACTATTGCAATATTCTGATCGTCCAGTGCCATAGCAGGTGAATGAAATCAGAATTGTTTTTCATTCTGTGGTGCCAGCATTCAAAACAGAAAGTACCAGTATTGTTCCTGGTTTAAAAATTATTGCTTCTATTAAGCCATTTTAGGGTCATATTATTTCCAGTAAAATTTACATGCTGGTCTTGGAAATTTAGTTAAACCTGTAAGCTACTCAGATACAATGGCGATGAGGGCCCGTGCCTAGCTAGACCACCCGAGAGCCTGGTGATGGGTGACCTTCTAAAAACCTAGACAGAACATCACATTCATTTCATCTGTTTTGCATATTTTCCTAGCAACCTTATTATTCCTGCCCCTGGCCATCATTTTGTCCCTGTCCAGCTGCCCTTGACAATGTCAATCATCAGAGCCTGAGTTCTGAGGAGAGAAACCCAAGAAACAAAAACTACACACAGAGTGCTAATAAAGAGAACTACAAGCCAAAGAACTGAATGTTGCAGAAGCTCCAGAGACATAAAAAGGAAGCCCAATTTTTGCCAGAAGAAGTAACAAGAATAAGAATGGTCAGGCTAAAGGGGAATTGAGCTAGTAAAAGTAGAGAAATTAACATAAAGGAATTAGGAAATAACCCTAATTATTTATTTTTGTGTTAGAGAGGTGCCTTGAGGACCCAGCCAAAATTGGAGCCCATTATGCTAGGTGCTGTACAAACATGTGGTAAGAAATAGACACTGTTCTGCAGAGCTTAGATGCTCAATAGACAGTACAGGCAAAGGGTAGGGGATAGGAAGTGTTGTTATCCCTATAGGCATATAGCACATAAGTGACTTGCCAAAAGTCTTACGGGGCAGTCTGTGAAAGAGCCAGGAATTAGAGGAGCTCTAATTCTCTCTTTTTCTTCCAAAGTACAGTACCTCTTAGAAAATATAATTTTAATAGTTGGACAAACTCCATTCAGTATTAAATTAGTTCAGATGAGTATAAGATTCCACAGTCCACTGATGCTCAATCATTTGCTTCCTCAGTGTTAAAGGTTGTGTCTACTAATTGTTTAGGGTTGTCCAAGGGGGCATGTGTTAGAAAGAAAAACATGTACACTATATATCAGAAAAAACTACCTGACCGAGATATCTATTAGACTTTGGGTTTGTCTCTAGAGGGAAATGAGGTAAGCCTCATCTCTGGAGTCTTTTAGAACGAGATCAGACACAGCATTCAAGGGCATATGGGGAATAACAGTCCTTTCTCTGGAAGTGACAAAATGACCTAATCAGCTTTTTTTCCATCTGTTTCTTTTATTTCTCTGATTCCAGAGAAAAAGACCATTTAGAATATGTACTACTGCATAGAGACAACAATAAAAGGACACTCAGAAGGATTTTTGTAAAATAATATATATTTAAATGATGTTTTTATTAGCCACTTAATTACTTGTAACTGAAATCAGTTTCACTTCCAGATATATTTCTTCACACAGATTTTTTTTTAAGTAGGTGAATTTTGGTTTGGTGTTTTCAGAACATTTTAGTAATTATGAAATCAGACCTAAAAATAAACTAGGAGATGACACTGGTGATCTATCTATCTTCACATATATTCAGGGGTATTTCTCTTGAAACTTGGGTTTACCATTTTTTCTACGCATTATTATTATTTTTTTTTTAGATTTGTCATTGTAATATATCAATTCACCAAACTCAGTTGTTCTTCTTTGTGTGCCTCCCTGATTGACACTACTAATTGTGTTGTATTAAGAGAGGGCCTAGAAGTCCTTCTCAGGATCAGGCCCTGTTATCCGAGGCATTGTACAAACACACAGTAAGAAACAGTCTCTTCCTTGGGAAGTTTACAGTCAAATTGCAGACAAGAGGGACCAAATTAGCACGAGAAGCCAAAAGAATGAAGAAGGACCAGGGTCACTAAAATACCATTCCATGGTTTTGTAAGATATTCTGATTATTCCAAATGATCTTAAACTCTTTTATTAAATAAAATTAGCCACAGCAGACTGGTTCAGACCTCACCATCACTGGTTAGCTAAGTTTTGTAAGTATGACCACAAAAGTGGGTCTTGAGGAGGGTTTTGAAGGAGGAAAGAATAGCGGTCCTTTCGAATAATTCAAGGAGGGTGTTCCATAGGTAAGAGCAAGTATGGAGGAGGGTGTGGAAACATTTTTGTGTGAATGGAGATTGCATTGTTGGTAGAAGGGTCAAGGCTGAGGGTCATGAAATAAGAGATGAATAGACAATTCAGGAGGGGCAGAGTTGTGAAGAGCCTTTGAGGTGAAGACAAGAAGCTTGAATTTAATGCAGTGACACAGGTGGAGCCAGTGGAGGGATTCAAAGTAGGTAAAGTGTGGGAATACCAACCTCAGTAGCATCTATCTAGCTTGGCCACACTGTCCCATCTTCCTTATAAAGTGATACTGCACCTACTCACCTTATGTTTTCCCTGAAGTCACCATGACTGTAGGCCTCATTTCAAAATGTTTTTGGCTATTGAAACACCCAACATCATTTGCAAGAGTCTGATTTCTGCATACCTGTAGGCTATCAGAGAACAGTTACAGACGTTGGCTCTGGAAATAGCTGCATAATGCAGTATTTCAAAGCCACTGGAGAAAAGGTAACTGATTTGGTGGATAAGGGGAATGCAGTGGCTTTTGACACAGTCCCACATAAGCTGGAGAAATGTGTGCTCGGCAGAACTGCCATTAAGTGGATACATAATTGGTTAAACAATGATTAGCTAGTAATGGAATGATGTTGGTTTGGAAGGAGGTCTTGAGTGGGGTTCCACAGGGATCTGTTCTGTGTCTGGTGTTATTTAATATCTTTATTAATGACCTGGATGTAGGAATAGAGAGCATACTGATCAAATTTTCAGATGACACAATGCTGATGTTGGGAGGGGTTGCAAACACTTTGGAGGATAGAGCTAAAATTCAAAGGGATCTTGATAAATTGGAGAACTGGGATGTAGACAACAAAATGAAATTCAACAAAGACACATGTAAGGTGCTACACTTAGGGAAGAAAAATCAAATGCACAAATGCAGAATGGGGGACAACTGGCTTAGCAGCACTGCTGAGAAGGATTTGGAGGTTGTGGTGGATCACAACCTCAAAAGGATTCAACAATGCCATGGTGTTGCAAACAAACAAACAAAAAAACCGAATGCAATTTTCGGTTGCATTAACAAAGTCATAGCTTGCAAGTCACAGGAGGTGATAGTACTGCTCTATTCGGTGCTGGTTAGGCCTCAGCTGGAGTATTGTGTCCAATTTTGGTCACCAATGGATAGAAAGGATGTAGAAAAAACTGGAAAGGATCCAGAGGCGAGTGACAAAGATGATCAAAGGGATGGAATGCAAACCAGGTGAGCAAAGGCTGAAGGAACTGGGTATGTTTAGTTTGGAAAAGAGGAGATTAAGGGGGGACACGATAGTGATCTTCAAATACTTGAAAGGCTGCCATAAAAAAGATGGTGACAAGTTGTTCTCTCTTGCCACAGAGGGCAGGACAAGAGGCAATGGGTTCAAATTACAACATAGCAGATTTAGATTAAATCTCGGGGAAAACTTCCTCACTGTAAGAACAGTAAGACAATAAAACAAACTGCCTAGGGAAGTCATGGAAGCTCCTTCACTGAAGGTTTTCTAAAGGAGGCTGGATAGCCATCTGTCTTGGATGGTTTAGCCACAACAAATCCTGCATCTTGGGACAGGGTTCGACTGGATGACCCTTGTGATCCTTTCTGACCCTATGGTTCTAGGTATTTTCCTCTCAAAATAGGGAGGAGATCTGCAGCTGTGGAACCCAGATGTCTTGTGGTACCACATGGACAAATAACCAGTTCAACTCCTTTCTTCTGGGTCTGGCCCTCTGAGAAAGATAAAAATGGCATCTGGTAAATTAAAACGAAATGCAGACCCCACAAGAGGTATAATGACTGTGTGTGGAGACTGAGGAATTGCCTTAGAGACTTTCCCACAAAACCTGGTAACAAGGAATGACAATGTTAGCAATTGTCCTGAATCCTTCTGTGCTGGAACAGTGGCAACAGCAACTTCCCTGCCCCGGTCAATTATGCTTTTAATATTGAGTTTATGTCCAGGGTCTCTTCAGATGGCAGCACTGCTATATGACTGCATGACAAATGAAATACCATCAACTCAAAATCAATCTGAGCTCATTGGGTTTATCTAATCTGCTAATCCTCTCCGCAGGTCCGGCCGATCGCGGCTCCCACTGGCCGCGGTTCACTGCTCCAGGCCAATGGGGGCTGCTGGAAGTGGCAGCCAGTACGTCCCTCAGCCTGCACTGCTTCCAGCAGCTCCCATTGGCCTGGAGCAGCAAACCACGGCCAGTGGGAGCCGCGATCGGCCGGACCTGCGGACGCGGCAGGTAAACAAACCGGCCCGGCCCGCCACGGGCTTTCCCTACACAAGCGGCGTCCCAAGTTTGGGAAACACTGTGCTAGACAAATACGGTGAGCTCCCCACTGTAATGTCCCCAATGGTTACTTTTCATTATATATTTATTCTGCTGTGTGTGTCCTGAAGTGATACCTATTAAATAAGCATTAACATGGTTACTTTTCTGTGCACGTGCACACAAATGTTTCTGCACAAACATACACAAATGTGTATATGCACATTTTGAGAAAACCCATCTATGTTGTATAAGGTAGAGGCAAGAGAGCTTAAAAATGTACCTGTCCGTATTTCTAGGAACTAGACTCAGACCTTACCCAGGGTTTTGATTACTGTTGAATTTGAAGATATTAGACCCATGATGGAATCTTGTGCTGTCAACTGGAAAACATGGTGGATTTGTGGGACATACAGCTGGATTATACAGAGACCCAGTCTTAGTTTGCACTGCAAACAGGATATTTGAGCATAGGCAGTACCCAAATATGCTGCCTATTAAAATCAAAGCATTTGCATGGATAATAAGACTATTTACAGTTCTATAAGTTTGGAAAAATGTATAAGGGATACAAGTCCTAATGTTTCAAGATTTGATCCAACCACTAGCTGATTGAAGTTAGAAATGGACAGGATATTACATGCTTGTCTATTATGAGATATCTTCCATCTCCCTCGGAAGCTTTAGTACTAGCCATTATTGCAGACAGGATGTTGAATTAGATGAACCACTGATCTGTTCTGGCAATTCCTAAATTTCTTTTCAGTGCCGAGGAGTAGTTATGAGGGCTTTTTCTGTCTAAGAAGTAAATCCCAAAGGGTGTCTGCCTGTGTTTATGTGTAGTATTTTTTGACTATTGCAATTCAAGTTCTCTTGCTGCTCCACCACACATGTTAAAGTGATAAGTCCTAGAGCTGGCAGAAGGAAGATTAGTCTGAATACAACATCCAGCCCATATTTCCATCTGTTTTCATCTGGATCCAAATGTTTATGGTTTGAAAAATGTTTACAGTAGTCAAGAATGTCCTAGAGTTTATTCATTGTCCCCTAGCTCTCCACATGGAGTGTGTACTCCTTTGCCATTACCCTCCAGTAGGTCACCCCATCATGACCACTTAGGTGCATTTATTATGCAGCTCAGTAATTATGCCAGTTGCTCTATTGGATTCTGAATACCAATGCATACAAAAATGGTGTGAGTTCTGGGGCATGGAGTGTAATAGAATTCAGCAGCAACAGGCCTCCACAGAGCAGATGATACTTCTAATAGTTCAGCCATCTGCTCTTATTGCTGCCACTCCAGCAGCAAGAAGGGGTGGAGGGCAAGGCTGTATGATCACTAACCAAAGATCAGACTGTTTGGGGGAGGGGAAATACGACCTTCTAGCAACATCATCAGCAGAACTAGAGGAGCCATGAAGAAGCTAGAGCCTGTTTAAGGCATGGGGAGCGGTGTCACTGGGAGTAGAAAGCCAGGGAATTGTTGGAGAAAGAGGTAAGACAGGATTTCAGGATGAAGATGGGGGAGTGGGGGGGTGTGGAGAATTCTTAAGCAAACCATCCGTGCTGATCCTAACTTGACCCTCTGAGGTCTGGCCATCACTAGATGGCCCTGTATAATTAAATCACAAAAACACATACTGTGCCAGTTTTAAGGGCCTAATTTAAATTCACAAAAGCCAGCAAATACTGAAGCTGAAGCTCCTTCCTTAATATCCGTCCCCTGTTGTTTTCTTTATTTCCTCCCACATGATACTTGGATCACAAAGCTTTGGGAAAGAGGAGCAATATCTGGGCAGAAAGATACAGAAAGAGATACCTCTGCCCCCTAAGTGAAAATCTTTACTGACCATTAGGGTTGCGTATGTATATGTTTAAATGAAAGGCGGGTTGGCTACTGAGAGACCCAAGATGACGCTTAGTGGTCTGCAGGGGCATCTAAAAAGCATACAAGCCGTGACCAAAATGTATGAAAAGGCAATGCTTTTGCTTAGTGAGCTAGAAATGATTCAGCAGAGCAGATGGATCACATTAGCTTGGCAATACTAGGAACATAACAGGGTCGTGTTAGGAAGGAACTCAAGCAAAAAATCCCCCACCCAGAATCACCAAGCTGAGACAAAAATAATATTATTAAAAATCATGTATACCCTCAGCTGACATTGCATTTTACAATTACATAGTAACACAGAAGAACTGACAGTCAAATATCTGCCATAGCTCCATATAGCCTGGATAATTCTGCAACTGTTACTCACATTTTTGCACTCACTGCAATGGTTGCAGAACTGGCCCCAAATGAACACTGGATAGATATTTGACAACATTAATCAAAGAAGTAGCTTATGTTAATATTTTATTTGTTGCAATGACTGATACGCACCTTTCTATTTCCACTCTTTTTTAACTGTAACTAGTGTGTCCATTCCTCCTCATTGTCAGCATTTACATATACATAATTAGTGTGATCATTGCCATTGTTAAAAGGGGTTAGAGATGGTCTGTTTAGTTAGCACAGTAGAAGAGCAGCGTAATTTTCCTAGACTTGCCATTGCACATGATGCACCTAATATTTTTTTAAATGGCCTCCAATTTTATGCCCACAACTACCTGCCTACAAATAATTCCAAGTGCAGATAACTGTGGACACATGATGGCTTGTAGATGCCTGACTGCCCAATTTCCAGGCATAATCAGGTAGTTAGACATCTATATGCCATCCTTTGTGTCCACAATTAATTGTACTCAAAAATCTGTTTCTACAATGATCAACAAGTGAAAAATAGAACAGCACAAGAGCCCATTTTAAAAAATCAGGCCCCTTTACTTTAATTTAATAGGCACTCTCCATTTTATTCCTTGTAGGATCCTTTTTACATTTTTCAATAGTTTTCCAGCCTTCATGGTCTCAATATCTAAAACACTGGTGATAGAAGGTGTAGCACTGTTGCTGTAGATGACTTGATGTTTTTGAACAGTTGTGAATGCTTTCACACTACTTACTGTGCCCCAGAGCCGTATCAGATGTTGTTACTTCACTGTGCCTACCTAATTTCTCAGCTGTCTAGCTGTTGTGTGATAATGGGGGAGGAGGGTTCATACATTTTTCCCTTCTCCTGACCCTCTCTGGCTATTCATGAGGTTGAAATAATAAGCCTGTTGGTTAGCAAGTCCCTCTTCTTCCTGGGAGGTGGAGTGTCCTCTATCGGTGGTTAATGTGTCTCTCTTTTTCTTCAAAACACACACAGGGTATGTCTACACTACAGGATTAATCCGAATTTAGATAATTCGAATTTGGGAAACAGGTTGTATAAATTCGATTGTGCGCGGCCACACTAAGCACATTAATTCGGTTTTTAACCACATTAATTCGGTGGTGTGCGGCCACACTACCCCATTAATTTAAACACAGTAATTCGGTGGTGTGCGGCCACACTAACCCTAATTCGAATTAACAAAATCGATTTAGGCTCTACTCCGTTCGTCGAGGTGGAGTACAGAAATCGATTTAAAGGGCCCTTTAATTCGAATTAACTGGCTCTGTAGTGTGGACGGGTGAAGGGTTAATTCGGATTAACGCTGCTAAATCCGAATTAATCCCGTAGTGTAGACCAGGCCACAGACACAGCAATGTCCCAGTAGCTAGTCAGTGTCCACTTCTGGTTTTATTTGATTTTGATTTTCTTCTTCCTTCTTCCGTCCATGCCTCACAAAAGAAAACGATGGTTTAAAAAAATAGTCCATGGTGTTTCTATCATATCCAGGATCTTTTTGAGCCATGCTTTCTTTTGCTTTTGTTAGTCACTTCAATCTGCTAGTAAAGAAAGCAAAAAGATGATTATTTTGGAAAAGACCCTTTTATTGTGAAAAAGCTGGCACTGTTCCTTTCTGGCTTTCATTCTTCTCTGGCTCCCAGTAGCTATCTCTGTGGTTCCTCTTTCTCTGAATTTCCAGCTTCGGGCACCTCTCTGGTCACCAAGAGCTGTATTGCTGTCTTCAGCCTTTGAAAAGCTGATATTACATCACTGCAGCCATTCTCATATCTGCAAACCCTTTACAGCTGTAACTGACAGCTGTATAAGACATCTGTTGTTTAATCCTATTGTTTGCATCTGCTGACCCTGCCCTTCCATTCTTGTCTGTCTTCTTGCTCCCCCTGGTACTTGGGTTTACAGTATGAAGCCCATACACATCACCCCCATTGACTGGCATAGGAAAGATGCAGATGGATAAATCTGATCCCATCAGTACTTGGCAGTGGCAATTTGAGATCTAGCATGGCAGTCCCAGGTGCCCTGTGACAGGTGAGCACTGACAGGAAACGTACAACAAACAAGCACAAATTTATTTTGTATCAAAGGGGGCCCCAATCTTTGAATACATCATTCTCCCAATTCTAGTAAAATGTATCATGACAGATTTGCTTATCTACAAAAAAGTGAATGGGAACATGAATGGTCATGCTGACCAATATTGTCTCATTGTTTTCTTGCACTCTCACATCAGTTGGTCTGTATCTATCTGTTGCCTCTTGTCTAATACTCAGAGCTAGTCTACATGGCAAGTTACTGCACAGCAAGCCAGGTGTGAATCTACAGCGCTCCAGCTTGCCACGCAGTAATGTCCCACGTGGACACTGCTACAGTGCACTGAAAGTCCTGGAGTGCAGTTTAGCATACTGCACTTTGCAGTAGCAATAGTGCTGTAGATTTACACCCTGGCTTGTCGTGCAGTAATCTGCCCTTTGATTGAATGCTCCTTGGGAAAAGACTGCTTTGTTCTGTGTTTAGGTACTTCTACACTGCAGCTGGGGGCATAATTTCCACCATGGGTAGACATACCTGCGCTAGCTCTGATTGACCTAGCATGCTAAAACATAGCAGTGTAGCTGTGGTGGTGTGAGGTGCGGGACAGGTTAGCTGCTCAGAGTATGATCCTATCTGAAACCCTAGGTAAGCACTTTGGTAGCTAGCCTCTCGTGCCACTGCAGCTACACTTCTATTCTTAGTGTGCCAGCTCGATCAGACCTAGCATGGGTATGTCTACCCAAGCCGTAAATTACACTTCCCATTCCAGCATAGACATACCCTTTGTGCAATGTCTACAACAATGGGGTCCTGGTCCAGGACTAGGGCTCCTAAGTGCTATGGTAACACAAATAAATAATAATAATGGAAATTAGTCCACAGGATGAGGTGAATACAAAATTTTTGTACTTGATTTCAAATTACACTTCCTGTTCCACCACCTATAACATTATTATTTGTATTGCCATGCCATCTAGGAGCCCCATCATGAACCGGGACCCCACTGCGCTAAGTGTTGTACAAACACAGAACAAAAAGAAGGTCCCTGCCCCATATAGTGCATATAGACAGATGGATGGGGGGGAAACAAGGAAGCAATGAGACAGTATTTGTTAGCATGGTAGGTAGTAGACTCAGCACAGCAGCAGCCTAAACGTCAAGTATTTTTGTAGCCATCACGGCAAAGGAGAGTTATATGATGCTGACTGCACCTGAACAATGTCCTCCTCGATTAGCCCAGAATGTTGGATGCTGTTAGGAAAATGTAGATCTAGGAAATAATGTGTGTTTCTACATCTGGTTTGTGCCTCACCTCCACTACACTCAGTAAATAAAATCTATTCCACAATATACATTGACATACACTAGACATTTTGAGTGTAGACAACATTGACACTTACTGGTTGGCTGTAGTTGTATTCAGACTTTACTGTAGTGGCCCTAATTAACTCCTCCCTGCTCGCCCCCTGGCAAATGATCAACACCCTCAATACCTTCCTGATCCCCGACATCTCCTTTGTCCTGAGGGGATCAGCCGTAGCCAAGGTGCCCCTGAACAAGGCCGACAGCACATCAGGCAACTGGTGAGGAAATGGCTCTACCTTCCCCAGAGAGCAATCACCGACATCATCTATATTTCTCACAGGCAGGGTGGCACCAACGTACCTCGGATGGGCGACCTGTGTGACGTGGTGGTGATGACCCATGCCTTCCGCCTCCTGATGTGCCCAGACCCGACAGTGAGGAGTATTGCGGAGGAAGCCGTATGGGACGTGGTCAGGAAACGCATCGCCAGGGCCCTCTCTGAGCAGGACGTCGCCACTTATCTCAGCGGCTCCCTGGAGTCTGAGTTCGGAAGAGAGGGGGGAGACCTGTCCTCTCTTTGGTCCCGTACCCGCAATGCCTCGAGAAAAGAGGATCGGCTGCCACTGGAAGTGGTGTGAGGAGCGCCGGGAGCTGGGAATACTGGTGCTGTGCATAAAGACCCCGGACCACACCACACCGGACCCGACCGCCAGAACGATGCTGGAAAGGACCCTGAAAGACACCATCCGCTGCCACTATGCCGAGAACCTCAAGCGGAAGCCAGAACAGGGCAATGTGTTCGAGGTGTCCAGCAAGTGGGACGCCAGCAACCACTTCCTCCCCGGGGGCAGCTTCACCAGGTTCGCCGACTGGCAGTTCGTCCACCGGGCCTGACTCAACTGCATTCCCCTCAACGGAGCCGTCCACCACGGCAACCAGGACAAGCACTGCAGGAAGTGCAGCTATGCCAACGAGACCCTGCCCCATGTCCTGTGTGGATGCAAACAGCACTGGCCGCACCGCCACAAAGCCATCCAGAACCGGCTGGTGAAAGCCATCCCGCTGACCCTGGGGAAGATCACCGTCGATTCCGCCATCCCCGGGACAGACAGCCGACTGCGACCTGACATCGTTGTGACAGACACAGAAAAGAAGAAGGTCCTCATGGTAGACGTCATGGTGCCATTTGAAAACAGGTCACCGGCCTTCCACGAGGCCCGAGCACAGAAGGCGTTGAAGTACACCCTGCTGGCTGACACCCTGAGAGCCCAGGGCTATGAAGTCCAGATACACGCTCTGATCGTGGGAGCCCTGGGCTCGCGGGACCCTCACAACGAGCCGGTACTGAGACTATGCGGAGTCAGTCGACGCTACGCCCAGCTCATGAGACAGCTCATGGTGTCCGACACCATCAGGTAGTCCAGAGACATCTATTCGGAACACATCACAGGACACCGTCAATACCACGTTGAGTAATCAAGAATGCTGACCAGGGAAATAACCCACTTCCTTCCCTGACGAACCAGGGGACGCAGCCCACCCATGTACTTATTCGCTACACTGATACTGACTTGGACTCTTAATACATTCCATGGGTGGCATACCCGAGCCCACTTATCCACTGACACTTTAAAAACTCCCGCACCCCAATCTGGGTCTATGCTGGTTATGTGATATGTATCTCTTGATCCTTGTAACCAATACCTGTAATCCCTCATAACTCAAGCCTGACCCCAGATGCACAGTACCTTCCCTCTTAACTTGTGTATATTTAATTTTAAACATTAAATTTAATAAAAAAATTAATTCTAATGATGAGGACAAAGACCTTCCCATGGTTTTCTAGAGGGTATCAAATGCCTGGCATAAGACCCCTGGCTGTTTGCTGTATTTCAGTGTCTATATGCAGTATGCAGATAATCAAGCAAGCAAGCTTACATTCAACGTACCCCTATAGGGTAACTGCTCTTGAGCAGAAAATCATTTTTGATGGTATCAGACATTTGACACAATGAGAACTTCATTTTTTTCCTGTTGATCAAAGGTCACATCACACCACGCAGCACCACCATACAAACCTGATCCATTGAAGGCAACAGAAGGGCTCCCATTGATTTTGCAGGGCTTTGCATCAGGCCCTGCGTGACTATAATACTTGATATTGTCTGCCACATTCTGTCAGGCATGTGTCTTGTGCTACCTCCACACTCACACTAAAAAGCAGCATTTTACAGTATGTGCATTCCCCAGTTTTCCCCTGGAACACAGCACACTCATTTGTTAAATGAGACAGATGAAAGGAAGAGTGGGGAAATCTATGCGGCTAAAATTAAATTTCTCCCCTAAAGTTTATAATTCCCATGAATCTTTGTAATACTTACATGATGGAAGGAATTTTCTTTTTGGGCTATGTCTTCCATTAAACATCTTAAACATGTGATTTTATTTTAATACAACAAACCACTAATTTCTAGATGTAAGGCTCAAATCTGCCCTCACTTGAGCTGAATTTAAGAGCATGTTCATATCCTTTGCAAATGAGACAAACTACTTTACTCTTTGGCTCATGACCTAACCTCTGTACTCTTTTGTCCTGATTATAACATGCACGTCAGAGCACAATATATTTACCCCAAGAAGAAACTGTAAAACTGTAGAAAATACAGAATTTAAAGGGAAAGGGGGTGCAACTAGCCTAAGCAACTATTAAATATATGTCGGCAAGCATCAAACCATAGCCATATCCACTTTTCTGCTAACACTCAAATATGGTTATTTTTAAACATGCCAGCAGATATTAGAAACTCCTGTGTGGAGTGTTTTTCAAGAACGCAGGTACTGCTGCTCAGATCAGTTTATTCTGGCTGCCAGCCACATGATGATTTGAATAAAAGAAAAATGTACTTGAATACAGGCTTTCTGGTGTTCACAAGCTTCTATCTTTGTGTCTCTTACATATACCACAAATTTACCTCACTTATCAGTAAAATGGTAAAACTGTCACTGAGGTTGGGATCAATTCAGAGAGAGCTGCTTAGACCCTTAGGAGCAGGAAGTGGCTTCGGTAGTTCATCTACAACCCCTCCAACCAATTAGGAGAATCATCAACTGATTGAAACAGGAATCTTTTCCAGTCCTAAAACAGCAGTCTTTTCCAGACTTTTCCAGGAGTCTTTTCCAGTCCTAAACTTCAGGCATAGTGGTCATACATAGTGAAAAGATTAAGCAAGGAAAAATGGGTAGAGCTTAGAGTTTTGTCAGGGTTATAAAGATTCCTTCCTTGTGGGAAGAAGGAAGTGAACAGAAATATGAGGCCAGATTTTGATCCTTGCCCTGACAGAGAGCTGAATTACAGGCTTAGTTATGCCAGATTTATTAATACGGCCCTAGAGCTTTCACTGTGTATTTCTAATTTTAATTAATAAAATATGAAATTTAGTTTGTTTCTTGGACAAGGTGAAGATTACAGATGATGCCACATTTTAGTTTTCCCAAATTTGTTATTTTGACATTTTTAGCTTGTGTGTTTTGTGATTGTTTTATTACTGAAAAAACACTGAGCGCCTAAAACATCTAAATAAATAAACCTGCGCCCACAAAAGAGTTCACTTTCAACCTTCCAGTAGCTGGGCTTTGGACCCATCTCTGTGGCTTTTTTTTTTTTTTTTTTTCATTTTTACACCATATGAATTTGACTTATCAAGCAATGTCAGACTTTATTAAGAACTTGATGGAGTTTAATAAAATGCTAGATGGGCTACAGCTGATAAGCTTTCAAAATTCTTCACTTTCAAATGGAATGAAGTGGAGATGGAAATTGAAGACATGGAGATAATGATTGATAGACAGAAGCTATTTTAACTGAGGACACCAAAATCTGCAGAAGATTGTGAGAGTCAACTGATCACTTGGAAAATAAGGTTAGAATAAGAAATTCCAGGTGTGGGGGCAGGAAAATCTGAGTTAATCTTTTCAGAGTGGATTACGAGGTACAGGAGATGAATATCTTTGACTTTCTTCTGACATATGTCATATGCTACATGTCATAGCACAATTAGACAGTACCCTGATATGGTATTTGTAGAGCGTATGGCTATTGGCCTCCTATAGGCAATCCAAGATCTAAAATGAGTATGTTAACCTTAAATTAGAACTCTGCTAGTTTTAAGCAATTGGAAATGATCAGGGTCAGATACTCAACTGGAGTAAATTGGCATAATTCCATTGACGTCAGTGGAATTAGACCAAATGACATGATCTTAGGATCTAGCCCAATATTTAATATTGTTACAGTCATGTACATTTTTGATGTAATGAAAATGTTTAACTTTAAACAAGCCAGAGACGACACACCTCAATGACACATTGTTTTGATTTGTCAAGTTGGAGTTTCACTGTGGGGGGGATCTGATTGGTGTATTTCTCCCACCTCCAGACACTACATAGTTTAATTCAGTGTTTCTCAACTTGGGGGTCATGGGAGGGGTTTAGGGGGGTTGCAAGCAGGGCTGCCATTAGTGGGTAGGAAGCAGAGCAATCGCCTGGGGCCCCATGCCACAGGGGCCCCTGCGAAGCTAATTTACGTGTTTTAGCCCTGCGCTGAGCTGACGCCTGGAGCCCTGTGCCCCGAGCGGGGTGGTTGGAACCCAAAGACCTGAGCTTAAGGTGGGGGGGGGTTGCAATTTTTTCTAGGGGGGGGCACCATTTTTTTTAAGTCCAAAGGGGGTCGCCAGCACAAAAAGGTTGAGAAACACTGGTTTAACTGATAAGAAGATGAACTGTATGTGAACTGTGAAAAATGACTTTGATTCAGATACTGAGGGTTTTTTTTTTACTTTCCATAATGTGGATTGTCACTTGCCTTTCCTCTTATTTCTTAACAGCTACTGCCACTGAGCCCATTTAGCTGGATTTATGTGATGTGATGAGTCAGTATTACATCTAGTATTGTGATTATCATGTCTGATTAATCTTCCTTATTCTGGAAAGTTATGCAAGTTTCTTACTGTCGGGTATACATGCAAGTTTTAATATTATTCATGTATAAGGCTGCTGACTTGAAGATGGAGCATAAAGAATCTAGAACAAAAGTGCCCGTGGCAAACTACAGATAGGTGTCGTGTATTTTGTGGAGTGGTCTCAGTCTTCAGTGCTGTTTTGTCCAGGATGAAGGTAGATGGTGACTGTCACATCTATACCCATCAAGCCAATTCTGTAATGTGTTTTTAAGCAGTCAGGAGTCCAGTTTGGCAGAGATGGCACCGTTTGTTTGTTTGTTTTTAATTGACTGTACAAAAACTCGTCTCAGTCCAAGGTTGCTGAGGCTTCTGGAAATATGTCATTCCTGCTGGGCATGTGTAGAGAGTTGACAGAAGAACTAAATGTCTTTCTAAAAATCATGTTCTTGCTGAACTAGAAGTAATGGGCTTGATGCAGGAAGGATGAAATTCTAAGGCCTATGTTATGTGGAAGATCAGACTAGATGAACTGAACATCAGCTGAGGTTCATAAACTGCTCATGCACTTGGGTCTTGCACTATTTACAAGTGCAAATACTATGAACCCACCCTGACTTTGGATGGGTGTGGAATTCTTTGTAAATTGTTGCACATAGCAATGGAGCTGATCTAAACTCTCACCGATATGAAACCAGTTCTGAAGCTCTAAGACTTGTAAATATGCAGTTAACTTTGCTTTGCTTTTATTGTTTGCATGCCTGGTTTTGGCTAGGACCAGAAGCAGAAATACCGAAAGGGTATGCATACAGTACTGTTGATCCTTCTGAAATGAGGCAATACTGGGATTTTCACCATACTTCAAGGTCAATTTGAAGACCATGGAGATATGAATAAAAATTCAGACAAACATCCCATGCTTATGCAGCCTGAATGCTCAAGCATTTAATCATTCATCCATTACTAGTTTAAAGCAGTCACAGTGAAACCAGTCCTGGAGGTTGATAGGGGTTGCGGTCACTCCCTCCTGGCCACATGGTATGTTATGAGACCAAAGTGGACACAGTGAACATCTCCTGTTGCAGCCTTTCCTAACTTCCAGTATGCACCATCCTCTTATATAAGGTCAATCAGAAAAAAGCTAGTAAAAGTAGCATGAAGTTGTGAAACAAAATTATAACACACTAGATTAGTTCATAACAGTCCATTTTATCTTCAGATTTTATTGTAAGATGGCAGTATTTTAGCAGAATGCGTTTAAGTGAATGTTAGAATTCTGCTCTGTGAACTTTGAAACATTTATTTTAAATATTTATTACACCATTGGGGAAAAAATGTCAGTGGGTGTGGCTTAGCAATTGTCAGTTCAAATAATCAGCTATGTCTCTTTATCCAGGAATGCATTTTGGGAAACAAAATCTGTTGTGCTGTATTTCAGGAAGCTACACATCTCACTCGGGTAGAATGGGGGTCTGCAATGGGATTCACATCCCATCAAGGTGCTAGCCCTTAATTCATTGTGACTTGCTCCTGTTGGGGCTGTGCTATAAAATATCTGAACGAGAGAGCATTAAATCGAATAGGGTCAAATTCTGCCCTCGCTTACATCTGTGCAACCCCGCTGATTGCAAACAAGACAAAATTGGGCCCATAATATTGCATACATTGCATCTGGAATATGCTAAATACCAGCTGGTTCACATTGTTTGTAACACAAATTCAGCCCCTCGAGACATCTAGAATCATGTGAGTAGTGGTGACGCCTTTAAAAAATATGGATCGCTGATAGTAATTTGACACCTCACCCTTGTGAGATACAAGAACCTGAAGATTTGGGGCCAGATCCTGCCCCTTTGTGCTACTCCACAAATAGCTGTATGCCACCTCCTTCCAACCCTGACTAGAACTGGGTGGGAAATGGTTTGTGTTGTCCTGCAAAAAAAAAAAAATGATATAACAAAAAATGTTCTTGTCTTGAATCAGGATTAAAATTTGAAATCTGAAAATTTTTTGCAAACCAAAAATCTGAAAAAAAAAACAGAACAAGACAAAAATACCCCACCAGTTGGGGTCAATAGAAATGTTTTGACATATTCAAAAATGTTTGTTTTTATTTTGACCATTTTTTTTACTATAATTACTTACATTTCAAAACATAACGACATTCATGAAAACTGGAATTTTTTGCTCAGTTCTGGGCTGACTGGCGAAGAGGCAGCGCTGCCTCTCTGCTTGAGGGAAGCTTCACTACAAGCCTGACATCCAGGACAACCGCTGGGGGGAGAAGCACTATTTCCTGACCGAGAAATAGACTGGGGAGGAGACTGGGGAACACCGGGCAGTGAGTGAACTTTGATATTTAAGGATATTTTGGCATTAGGCCTCCAACCTTACATCTGCCCCCACTCAGTGGGACCTGAAGCCGCAGCAGGATGCTGCAGAGGCCCACAAGGAAGTGCTACTCCACAAGAGCCACTACAGACTGTTTGGACTACAGGGGCCATGCCCCAAACTGAAGGGACATAGGTAGGAAGTAGCTCACAGCAGTGGATTTAGACTCTCTGCCGGGAAGACCTTGATGGTGTTGCTTCCCACAGCACCCTGGGCTGGGACCCAATGGAGAGGGAGGGCCCAGGTCCCCTTACCACACTCCTTTAAGGTCTAAGGTTCAGATGTGGGTGGAGGCCAGGAAATTCCCATCCTAAGGTCAGGAACCAGGCACCTCTGCCTTCCAGTTAGAGAAGCAAGGGGATGGAAGTCACGTACGCTAACTGCTAGGCTGCCTGACCCTCTGAGGACCCTATAAAAAAACATTTCCAACCCTTTCTAGTGAACAGTTTTGGTTAAGACGAATCAACCTTTTCAGTTGAAAAAACATTTTGTTGAAAAATTCCTGACCAGCTCCCAGGCATAGGGATTGTGTCTTGGTGTTGGGAGTGGGTGTGGTCACAGACTACACTCTGCTTCATCAGTCCTGTTGACATCGTGGCCCTCTAGCAGATCGTCACAGACTGGCATATTTTAGAACACCCTTGGGGTTGGTCTAAGCTCCTGATTGCTCCAAGGGTGAAAAGTGCATTCAGTTGAATTCTAGAACACTTAGGGTGAGGTCTCCCCATGTCCTCCCAAAAGCTTGCTCCAAATTGTGAATGTGTAGGGTAAGGATTATATTCAGGAGAGTGAAAATCATGAGGATGTGATTGAGTCATTGGCTAAATGAAAGGAAAATGCTTCAGTAGAGCTGGGCAAAATTTTTCAGACAATTTGAAAAACGCAGTTTCAGATTGACAAACTATTAGTGAATTCAACATGAATTTGTGAAATAGTTTCAGCTGAAAAATTTTGGGATCTAGATTCACAAGGAGACTTGGTTGTCATTCAAAAAAACAGAGAAAGAGGTGGCCAGTGAACAAAAAAAAATTAGTCACACAGTTCTACTCATTAGCAAATAAAGAATGGCCAGAATTGAGTTTATAAAACCCAATGGCATTGAAATACCTACTGCAGTGGCTTATTGTTATAATGTATGCATTGCTTAAATGTATAAAGTATGCAATGAGTGCTTCACAGAGTGAATAAAAAGATACAATATCATCCCTACCATGAAGAGCTTCCAGTCTAATTTAAATGAAATAGGTGTGAAATTGGGTGAGGAAGGACAAAGTATACATTAGCAAGATCACATAGTTGCTCAGTTTTGATATGTGCATGCCTTGATGGTTTTTTTACATATATTCATACACATACACACTCTCACACTTCTTCCTTATATATATATGTGAATGGATAGAGGGACGGGGGTTGGTGAAACATGGATTTTGAGATCAGCATAGGGGGCACTGTGGTAAGAGGCACAGAAATGATTGTGTGAGAAGGAAGTGGCATGTTGTAGTGGAGTTAATGTAACAGGAAATAAAGTCTGAGATTTAGGCCGGGATGCAGTTGTGAAGGGCTTGAATGCAAATGTGGATGACACTAAAACCTCACCTCCCTTTCTGAACTCATTTACTATTTAAGTAGGAGTACAGAAAGTGCCGTGCTGGATGCATGTTTATCTGCTCACATATCCTGTTACTCAGAGGGTATGTCTACACTGCAATTTAAGCCCAGGGTTAGTGGAACTTGAGTCAGCTGACCTGGGGTTAGAGAACCCAGGTTTTGAGTGTCTGCACTGATTGTTAACCCTATGTTAAGAATTTTCTAACCTGGGCTTGAACCTGGGGCTCTAGCATCTACACTGCATCATGGAGACCCATGTCAAAACAACCATGTCCCACACTCTTAAGTGCCATCCTGAAATGTAGCCGATCTAGCCCTTTGACTTTGGTGCACTGTGGAAAAACTTTACTGCCCACCCTGCACATTACAGGAAGTTTGTACAGCCTGCCAACACAGCCTACCAAGCAGTCATTTTGGTCTGTGCACGCCCAGCTACCAGAGGAGTCACCTTTTGAAGAACTTCTCTTGCTTGTGCTTTCACTCCTGTGTCAGGAAATGGACAGAGTTTCCGTGAGATGCTGGTGGACATTTTTGGTGGTGTTTTCTGACCCACCAAAGGCACCTGATACAGCTTATGATCGAGCAGGAGGAGGAGGCAAAGGCAGAGGAAGAGGCATGGCAGACTTGAATTGGCTGATGCTGCTCATGACACTCATGAGGGTACGTCTACACTACCCGCCGGATCGGCGGGTAGCGATCGATCTATCGGGGATCGATTTATCATGTGTAGTGTAGACGTGATAAATCGATTCCCGATCACTCTCCCGTCGACTGCTGAACTCCAGCTCAGAGAGAGGCGGAAGCAAAGTCGACAAGGGAGCAGCGTCCGTCGATCCTGCGCCGCGAGGACGCGAAGTAAGTAATTTTAATTCTATCTAAGGTACGTCGACTTCAGCTACGCTATTCTCTTTCATTAACTAGGAGACAATGCAGGCAGAAGCCCAGCTGAAGAGTGGGGGTTATCCAGTTTATTGCACTGAGTGCAGCATGTATGATTACCTGCCCTGTGGGCGGGTGGCGTATCTGTGCACTCCTGGCCCTCAGAGACCACGTACGGACTTTGGAGGCCAGGGTAGTGGAACTGGAGGAGCTAAGGGAGGCAGAGAGGTATGTTGATGAGGCTTTCCGGGACACTGTAGAATTGTCCCACCTCCAGTCAGACAGCCCCTGCGCTGTTGAGGAGGATAAAAGGCCCAGGGAAACAGAGCAGTCAACGGGAGCAGAGGGAAACCTTCCCATAGTTGGGACCCTCCTTCCAGATGGTGCTGGGGTTGCCTCTCGCACTGAGGTTACCTCTCCGGGGGAGGGAACTCCAGTTGCTAGGAAAAGGCAGGTGTTAGTAATGGGAGATTCGATCATTAGAAACGTAGATAGCTGGGTTTGTGATGACCGGGAGAACCGCATGGTGACTTGCCTGCCTGGTGCGAAGGTTGCGGATCTCTCGAGGCATCTAAACAGACTTATGTGTAGTGCTGGGGAGGAGCCGGTGGTCGTGGTACATGTAGGTACCAATGACATAGGGAAGGGTAGGAGAGATGTCCTGGAGGCCAAATTTAGGCTGCTAGGGAAGAGACTGAAATCCAGGACCTCTATGGTGGCATTCTCAGAAATGCTCCCAGTTCCACGCGCAGGGCCAGGTAGGCAGGCAGAGCTTCAGAGTCTCAATGCGTGGATGAGACAATGGTGTAGAGAGGAGGGGTTTACATTCATTAGGAACTGGGGAAACTTTTGGGATGGGGGAGCCTATACGGGAGAGATGGGCTCCACCTAAACCAAAGTGGAACCAGACTGCTGGCACTTAACATTAAAAAGGTTGTAGAGCAGTTTTTAAACTAGGAGATGGGGGAAAGCTGACTGCTGCAGAGGAGCATGTGGATCGGACAGAGACTTCTCTTAGAGGAGAGTCTAATGATAGAGAATCTCCAGGTTATAGTCAGGAGCAGAGGATGGAGGAGGATAATGTAAGGGCCAGATCAGATGATAAACATTCACATAAAAAAGAATCTAACACATCAGAAAAGGGCAGACAAATAAACAGTGACAAGTTTTTAAAGTGCTTGTACACAAATGCTAGAAGTCTAAATAATAAGATGGGTGAACTAGAGTGCCTTGTGATAAAGGAGGATATTGATATAATAGGCATCACAGAAACCTGGTGGACTGAGAGCAATCAATGGGACACAATCATTCCGGGGTATAAAATATATCGGAAGGACAGAACAGGTCGTGCGGGGGTGGGGGGGAGGGAGTGGCACTATATGTGAAAGAAAATGTAGAATCAAATGAAGTAAAAATCTTAAGTGAATCCACATGTTCCATAGAATCTCTATGGATAGAAATTTCATGCTCTAATAAGAATATAACATTAGGGATCTATTATAGACCACCTGACCAGGACAGTGATAGTGATGATGAAATGCTAAGGGAAATTAGAGTGGCTATCAAAATTAAGAACTCAATAATAGTGGGAGATTTCAAGTATCCCCATATTGACTGGGAACATTGCACTTCAGGACGAAATGCAGAGATAAAATTTCTCGATACTTTAACTGACTGCTTCATGGAGCAGCTGGTACGGGAACCCACAAGGGGAGAGGCAACTCTAGATTTAGTCCTGAGTGGAGCGCAGGAGCTGGTCCAAAAGGTAACTATAACAGGACCGCTTGGAAATAGTGACCATAATACAATAGCATTCAACATCCCTGTGGTGGGAAGAACATCTCAACAGCCCAACATTGTGGCATTTAATTTCAAAAGAGGGAACTATGCAAAAATGAGGGGGTTAGTTAAAAAGTTAAAAAGTACAGTGACTAAAGTGAAATCCCTGCAAGCTGCATGGGTGCTTTTTAAAGACACCATAATAGAGGCCCAACTTCAATGTATACCCCAAATTAAGAAACACAGTAAAAGAACTAAAAAAGAGCCACCGTGGCTTAACAACCATGTAAAAGAAGCAATGAGAGATAAAAAGACTTCCTTTAAAAAGTGGAAGTCAAATCCTAGTGAGGCAAATAGAAAGGAGCATAAACGCTGCCAAATTAAGTGCAAGAATGTAATAAGAAAAGCCAAAGAGGAGTTTGAAGAACGGCTAGCCAAAAACTCCAAAGGTAATAACAAAATGTTTTTTAAGTACATCAGAAGCAGGAAGCCTGCTAAACAACCAGTGGGGCCTCTTGATGATCGAGATACAAAAGGAGCGCTTAAAGACGATAAAGTCATTGCGGAGAAACTAAATGGATTCTTTGCTTCAGTCTTCACAGCTGAGGATGTTAGGGAGATTCCCAAACCTGAGCCAGCTTTTGTAGGTGACAAATCTGAGGAACTGTCACAGATTGAAGTGTCACTAGAGGAGGTTTTGGAATTAATTGATAAACTTAACATTAACAAGTCACCGGGACCAGATGGCATTCACCCAAGAGTTCTGAAAGAACTCAAATGTGAAGTTGCGGAACTATTAACTAAGGTTTGTAACCTGTCCTTTAAATCGGCTTCTGTACCCAGTGACTGGAAGTTAGCTAATGTAACGCCAATATTTAAAAAGGGCTCTAGAGGTGATCCCGGCAATTACAGACCGGTAAGTCTAACTTCGGTACTGGGCAAATTAGTCGAAACAATAGTTAAGAATAAAATTGTCAGACACATAGAAAAACATAAACTGTTGAGCAATAGTCAACATGGTTTCTGTAAAGGGAAATCATGTCTTACTAATCTATTAGAGTTCTTTGAAGGGGTCAACAAATATGTGGACAAGGGGGATCCAGTGGACATAGTGTACTTAGATTTCCAGAAAGCCTTTGACAAGGTCCCTCACCAAAGGCTCTTATGTAAATTAAGCTGTCATGTGATAAAAGGGAAGGTCCTTTCATGGATTGAGAACTGGTTAAAAGACCGGGAACAAAGGGTAGGAATTAATGGTAAATTCTCAGAATGGAGAGGCATAACTAGTGGTGTTCCCCAAGGGTCAGTCCTCAGACCAATCCTATTCAACTTATTTATAAATGATCTGGAGAAAGGGGTAAATAGTGAGGTGGCAAATTTTGCAGATGATACTAAACTGCTCAAGATAGTTAAGACCAAAGCAGACTGTGACGAACTTCAAAGAGATCTCACAAAACTAAGTGGTTGGGCAACAAAATGGCAAATGAAATTTAATGTGGATAAATGTAAAGTAATGCACATTGGAAAAAATAACCCCAACTATACATACAATATGATGGGGGCTAATTTAGCTACAACAAGTCAGGAAAAAGATCTTGGAGTCATCGTGGATAGTTCTCTGAAGATGTCCCCGCAGTGTGCAGAGGCAGTCAAAAAAGCAAACAGGATGTTAGGGATCATTAAAAAGGGGATAGAGAATAAGACTGAGAATATATTATTGCCCTTATATAAAATGATGGTACGCCCACATCTCGAATACTGCGTACAGATGTGGTCTCCTCATCTCAAAAAAGATATACTGGCACTAGAAAAGGTTCAGAAAAGGGCAACTAAAATGATGAGGGGTTTGGAACGGGTCCCATATGAGGAGAGATTAAAGAGGCTAGGACTCTTCAGCTTGGAAAAGAGGAGACTAAGGGGGGATATGATAGAGGTATATAAAATCGTGAGTGATGTGGAGAAAGTGGATAAGGAAAAGTTATTTACTTATTCCCATAATACAAGAACGGGGTCACCAAATGAAATTAATAGGCAGCAGGTTTAAAACAAATACGCAGCGCACAGTCAACTTATGGAACTCCTTACCTGAGGAGGTTGTGAAGGCTAGGACTATAACAGCGTTTAAAAGAGAACTGGATAAATTCATGGTGGTTAAGTCCATTAATGGCTATTAGTCAGGATGGGTAAGGAATGGTGTCCCTAGCCTCTGTTTGTCAGAGGATGGAGATGGATGGCAGGAGAGAGATCACTTGATCATTGCCTGTTAGATCCACTCCCTCTGGGGCATCTGGCATTGGCCACTGTCGGTAGACAGGATACTGGGCTAGATGGACCTTGGGTCTGACCCGGTACGGCCGTTCTTATGTTCTTATGTTCTTAGCTGAAGTTGCGTATCTTAGATCGATCCCCCCCCCAGTGTAGACCAGGCCTCAGTATAGCTGCTGATGCCTTGTACATAGACTGGAGGTTCTAGAAGTGGGCCACAAGCACAGACTGGTGGGATCACCTCATCATGCAGACCTGGGATGGCCAGCAGTAGGTCCAGAATTTTCACATGAATAAAGCTACATTTCTGGAGTTTTGTGAGCAGCTTGCCCTGAACGCCAGCATAAAGATACACGTTTGAGGACACGCTTTCCAGTCCAGAAGCAGGTTGCTATAACTGTCTTGAAGCTGACTACTCCAGACTGCTAAAGGTCCACTGGAAACCAATTTGGTTTTGGAAAGCTGACACTGTGGGTAAAGTGGCAGAGGTTTCTGAGGCAATCAGACATGTGGTTATCCTGAAGATGGCAGACATAAAAGATATGCCTGAAGTACTGCTGGCTTTGAGAGAATGGGGTTTCCTAACTGCTCTGGAGCCATTTATGGGACTCATGTGCCCACGGTTTGCTTTCTCCAAGGAGCACATGAGTACACAAACTGCAAAGGGTACTACTCCATTGTTATGCAAGCCATCATGGCTCACAGAGGGCAATTTATGAATGTCAAGGTGTGTTGCACTGGGAAAGTTCATGATGCCATAATCTTTCGCTGATCAGGAGTATACATTCATGGAGAGGCTAGGACACTGTTCCCACCAAATGAAACTGTTGTCTGTCATAAATGAAATTGCTGTCTCCACCATTAGTCTGGGGGACTCTACATACCCACTTTTGCCTTGGGCTTATGAAACCATACCCTGATTGCAGAGGCACTGGCAAAAGACAGCTTAATTACATAAGAAAGGCCATACTGGGTCAGACCAAAGATCCATCTAGCCTAGTATCCTGTCTTCCGACAGTAGCCAGTGCTAGATTCTCCAGAAGGAATGAACAGAACAGGTAACACTGCTCTACAGCCAAAATGCTTCTGAAATAAATGTAGTCAAACTTTACTAATTCTGGGTCACTGAGAACGAAAATGATGCTTAAAATTGTTGATTGGCTCTAGTTTTCAAGATATGCTATTGGGTCAGTATATACGACCTTTGACTTGGGAATGGCAGAGGATAAGTGAGTTATAAAGGGAAGGGATCTCAATTTAAACCAGAAATGACTAAAATACATCTTTGACTGGATCTATGAATAAATCTATGACTGGGTTTGGACAGTACTTGCTTTTTAGGCAAAACAATGAATGATGCAATCTGAAGCTGGCATTGCGTCATACATGATATGAATTGCATCATGTTATTCCTAGAAGTCATGGATGATGCAATCATAACGAAGCTTACATCACTCTGCTGAACAAATTGCCCTATATCAGCTCTAGAAATCATACAGTGTCGTGCTCTCTTATTTGTCAGTGTTTGATTTTGCAAAGGGACACATTTCTGTTTAGCCAAAGTGAGCAGAGATGCCTCGTACTTGTGTGACCAGTGCAGATAACGTCTGCTATGTTTGTGGTGAAGTGACTTTTGCATCACAAAAGCGCAGTATAACCACTATGGTTAAGAAAGCCTATCACCTTTATTTTGGCTGCAAAATTGGAGATCAGGACAAGAGATGGGCCCCACACATATGCTGCAACACTTGTGCAACAAATCTTCACCAGTGGTTGAACAGGAAAAGGAAATCTATGCCTTTTGCAGTGCCAATGATTTGGAGAGAGCCAACAGATCATACCAGCAATTGTTACTTCTGCATGGTGCCTCCAGTTGGGAAAGGTGTGTCAAAGAAGAAAAAGTGGACTGTGCATTATCCAAACATTCCATCAGCTATACGCCCAGTACCCCACGGAGAAGGACTGCTGGTTCCTGATGCACCAGAATCATTCTCACTTGAGTCAGACGAGGAAGAGCAAGAGGATGAAACTTCTGGTCCTGAACCATCAATGTCACAGGACCCACATTTTCTCCCATCCTCCTCCTCTGAACCACACCTCATAACACAAGGTGAACTGAATGACCTTGTCAGGGATTTGGAACTACCCAAGAGTAAGGCAGAGCTGTTGGGCTCCGGACTACAGTAGTGGAATCTCCTGGCAGGTGATGTTAGGGTTTCCATGTTCCGTGACCGTCAAAAGGATCTTGTCCCATTCTTCTTCATGGAAGGTGATCTTGTAGCCTGCAACAACATCGATGGTGTGATGGCAGCCCTCAACATCGTTCATGATCCAGATGAGTGGAGACTGTTCATTGATTCATCGAAGACGAGTCTTAAAGCTGTTTTACTACATAATGGCAATGTTTTGCCATCAATTCCAGTTGGTCATGCAGTCCATATGAAGGAAACCTATGACAACATGAAACAACTTTTGAGGTGCATAAACTATGACCAACATCAGTGGCAGCTTTGTGGCGATTTGAAGGTTGTTGCTCTCTTGCTTGGTCTGCAGACTGGATACACAAAGTACTGCTGTTTTCTCTGCGAATGGGATAGTCGTGCAAGAGATTCCCACTACATCAAGAAAGATTGGCCACTCCGACAGTCATTGGAGCCTGTCATTGTAAAAGTGTTCAGCATCCACCACTTGTTGAATCAAGGAAGATTTTGTTACCACCCTTACACATCAAGCTGGGTCTGATGAAGAACTTTGTCAAGGCCATTGACAAAACACAAGCAGCTTTCGAGTACCTCCGTGGAAAATTTCCAAGGTTAAGTGAAGCTAAGATAAAGGAATGTGTCTTTGTTGGTCCTCAGATTCGTGAACTTCTTCGAGATGATGCATTTGACCATGCACTGCGTGGCAAGGAAAAGACGGCATGGAAAGCCTTCCAGTTAGTGGCAATAAATTTTCTCGGAAACAACAAGGCAGACAACTACAGGTTGTTGGTGGAAAACCTCCTCAAGGCATACAAAAGCCTTGGTTGCAACATGTCACTAAAGATACATTTTTTGCACTCTCATCTAGATTTTTTTCCACCGAACTGCGGAGCAGTGAGCGACGAGCACGGCGAGCGATTTCACCAGGACATCGCAACAATGGAGAAACGCTATCAGGGCAAATGGAGCCCATCAATGCTTGCAGACTATTGCTGGACAGTGACAAGAATGAATTTATGAATTTAATGAATACAAGAGACAAGCCAAGAAGCGTCGAGTAGACACTGAATAGGACTAATTATGTACATAGTAATTTTTTGCCTTTTGTTTCCTAATAAATTTTATTTATATAACCCTTTTGCTGATTTTTAAAGTGTTACATAAACAGGACAGGTGAAATATTATCATGTAAAGCAACCATAAACACATGAAAAGACCTAGGTTTACAATTTATGATTAAAACTCTACTATCTATACAATATAGATTCATAGATTCTAGGACTGGAAGGGACCTCGAGAGGTCATCAAGTCCAGTCCCCTGCCCTCATGGCAGGACCAAATACTGTCTAGACCATCCCTGATAGACATTTATCTAACCTACTCTTAAATATCTCCAGAGATGGAGATTCCACAACCTCCCTAGGCAATTTATTCCAGTGTTTAACCACCCTGACAGTTAGGAACTTTTTCCTAATGTCCAACCTAGACCTCCCTTGCTGCAGTTTAAACCCATTGCTTCTTGTTCTATCCTTAGAGGCTAAGGTGAACAAGTTTTCTCCCTCCTCCTTATGACACCCTTTTAAATACCTGAAAACTACTATCATGTCCCCTCTCAGTCTTCTCTTTTCCAAACTAAACAAACCCAATTCTTTCAGCCTTCCTTCATAGGTCATGTTCTCAAGACCTTTAATCATTCTTGTTGCTTTTCTCTGGACCCTCTCCAATTTCTCCACATCTTTCTTGAAATGCGGTGCCCAGAACTGGACACAATACTCCAGCTGAGGCCTAACCAGAGCAGAGTAGAGCGGAAGAATGACTTCTCGTGTCTTGCTCACAACACACCTGTTAATACATCCCAGAATCAC
>NW_020664419.1:35948792-35985941 GCF_002925995.2 Terrapene triunguis | reverse complement strand
AGCCTGAGATGTGCTGTAGCATACACTGGCCTTTAATGGCCTGAAAACACAGTCTGTAATTGGTAAGGGACAGGGCACTCTGGAAGACCCTCTTTCCCCACCACTTTGTTGACAGCAAGGAGGGGCATAGGATGCATGTGTGCCTGTCAACTGCATGTTAACTACAAGACCATCTTCACACTGGATTGAGCCTTCTTGGGCCAGTTAAACTGGGTTTATGGCTAAATTATGTCAGAAGTGCAGTAAATTGTCTATGACCCAGTGGAGTTAAATTCATATAAAATTAGGTAAATGATATCAGAGTCAGGCCCTTGTGTGGGCGATATCCAACCCTTTGTTGTCTAGAAATTAAATCTGTGGTCTTAGGAGGTTCTCCACCCTAATGAGCATTAGGACCCAGAAGTTAGGCAGAGTAGTGAGTTGTTTTCTTACTAGTTTCCATGATATGCCATCATTTGGTACACAATATCGTGTTAGCCAATGGCAACTCAAAGCCATTGTGTTTCCTTTGGCTGGATAATCCTTAATGTGAACCCATTCCTTCTTGCTAGCATGAGATTCTATATAGGTTCTTTTATTATGCTCATGATGATTGCAGTGTGGTCTGGGAATATAAGATGTCACTACTGCATGATTGAAATTGCATCTGAGTGCAGGATTCTCATCTGGGAACAGTGCATTAGCTTCCTTGCTGGATTTCCATAGCATATAAGAAAGCTAAGAGCTTGGCTAACTTTCAGTTCATGAAAAAGGCTACCCCGTCCATGTTGGGTCATATTTTTAGCAGAGTGTTAAAAGTAATAGAAATTATTTTCCCAGTCAGGAAATTTCTTTGAGTGTAGTTTCACTCGATGGGATTTAGCTGTAAAGGTTGCCATGGGAGCCATTAACTGTGAATTTCCCTACTTTTCTATTTTCAAATCCAGATTTAATTTTGTACTAACAGAGCTTGATCCTGCCCAATATTAAGTGTGGAGTGTTACATGCAGATGATTCTTTGGGATAAATCCAAACGTCAGGTATGTCTACACTGCAGTGATAACCTAAGCTTAGACTCAGGCTTGAGCCCAAACCCCCCTTCTATCCACACACAAATCTCTGACTCTGGCTCAGACCTAGGGCCCTAGGAGGTTCTGGGAGTGGATGTTTTGAGACAGAGTCAAGTTGGGATTCGCGGTTCAAGCCCTATCCTTTTGCAGGGTAGATGCGGCAGAACCCTCCACACCCAGCTAGGGTTCTGGGAGTCTGCCAAAAGTATCCCACAATCCTATGGGTCAACTTCCCTTCTCCTTTCTAGCTGAAGACTCTCCAATTGACTCCAGAAAAGTGGAAGCAAACCCCTTGGTGTAATGCGGCAGTTTGGTGAGTCAGTTTTTAACCCTTCCATTGCCTGTCTTCTGACCACGGAACTACAACACGCCATCAGAGAGCCTTCTTGTATGCACAGGAGACTGAACAGAAAAAGGCTTTTGCAAAGAACGCTGTGTCATGGTCCCAGGAGCACAACCAGGTTTTGGTGAATCTCTGGTGTGAGGCCAGCAAAACAATGGACTTTAGTAGGAGTACCAGGAGTATCAGGAATGACCATGCTTACTAGCAAATAGTGAAGAAGGTGGCAGGCTTGTCTGTTTTATGAGGAGTTTGACTGGGTGTGAGGTACTGAGATGAGCACAGAGCAACCATTGGTGCATGATGACCTGGTCAGCTGGGGTGGTTCCGTGCTAGCCCAAGAATCCAGCATGGGGACTGATGGGAGCCTGCAGCAGGCACTGAGTGAGGCCAGTGAAGTGACTGCTGCTGAAACCAGTCTCAGAAGGGGCTTGTCACCTGGAGCAGCAGCAGCACATCCTTGGGCCCATACTCAAAGAAGCTTTTTGAGGCCCACCCCCGCTGAGGAACAGCCCACCATGGAGCCTGCAGAAGACATGGAAGGGACAAAATGCCACCTTGGAGTCTGGTAAATTTCTGGCTCCATCTTATTGTTTGTTAATATAGGAGTGGGAGGGATGGCCATTCTATGAACTAATGCAAAAGGTGTGAGAATCCTCAGCTACCAGGGTATATTTGCTGATGGATTGGTCCCCCCCCCCCCCCAATGTGGAGTTCTCAATGTTGGCTGGGAAATGCAAACAATAAAAACATCTTGCACATGATTTTTTTTACTGGAAAGCTAAAGATTCTTGCTAAGGCATTCTTGTTTCGTAAAAATAATACCCTTACATTGCAGGCCTGTAAGTACACTTCTCTGTAACCAAACAATAGTGTAACAAACGACTGGAAATGGTGAAAGTGGGAATGAGGGAGGGAAATCTATTCCATTTCAGTTAAAGGAGGTCCATGCAGTCATAGGTGACAAAATCATATATCTCAAATGTGACTGGGGTTTGACATTCTGTTCAGAAGTTTGCTGGGGGGGAGAGGAAGGCTGTGGAGTTCTACGTCTTTGCATGCAGCCATAGAGGCTAAGCCACAAGGAAGTTGTTAACGCAGCATCCTGTTGATTCCCTCATGAATTCTGATCCAATCCTGGGTGCTGATAATTGGAAACTTTTCCTGAAGCAGGAACTCCAGAGAGATTAGTCACATTTCGGAGAAGGGCGTATTTTCCAGAGCCAACTCGGTAGTTGATCAGCCCATTCTACTCATAGATGTGCTGTTCAGTCACTAGAATTTTGCATACTTCGGTAGCATACGCTGCAGTTTTCCCACCAGCAGCTTGGAATAACATCTTCCTTTGCCAATTGAGCACCACAAGAACTGTTATATCCTCCAAAAAGTGGAAGACCTGAAATGATAGAAAATGTTTTTGTAGCATGGCCACTGACAGCACCTACCCCCGTCAATCCCTGCAATTTTAGAAAACAAAAACCATCTTTTCATTTTTAACATACCATTGTCTCTACATTTCTTTCACTGCAATTCACCAGGCTGGGTCCAGGGAGCTTCTGTGACCTGAAGCATCCCTCTCACAATATACCGAAGTTCAGGGTATAAAAGTATCGTTTTATGTCCTGGAAATTCCACAAGGATTTTTTCTGTGTTCCTGCAATGAGCTATTTGAGACAACACTCCTCTGTGTCTTGTCCTGTTCCAGGCCCCTCCACCTATACTGGCTGCAGTACCACCACAGCTTGCCTGGGCCAAAGTGCCTTCATGGACCATTCCAAGAGGAAGTGCTTCCGTGATGAACCTCTGGCTGAAGCTCTGGACAGGCCAACAAGCAGGTCCAATACTGAAGACAGAGGGACTTATGGCTAGAGGAAAGGCTGTGGCTGGCTGCACAGCTTGAGGACAGGGTTTCAGCGTAGGAGCAGGCACTTGCTTCGCAATTCCTGGAACAGGAACAGTGGCTAAGGGAGAAGGACAGAGCTCAAGCAGCCAGAGCTGTTTGAGTGGCTGATTACACTAATGACCATAAGAAACACAGAAGTATAGGACTGGAAGGGACCTCAATAGGTTATCAAGTTCAGTCCCCTGCATTCAAGGCAGGACTACTTAATAACTAGACCATTACTGACAGGTGTTTGTCTAAACTGTTCTTAAGCATACCAGCTCCTGCTGCACCTGCCCCAGTGCCTGGATGCCCTGCGCAGTCCCCTGGGATGCAGTCCAGAAAAAGCTTGGAAAACACCATGACTGGGTTGCCCATGCAATCAGGCCCCATCAGCAGCTGCGTAGGGCAACCTTGCCCCATGCAGTCCCACATATTGACCCCCTTCTCCTGCACCAAGCGTGCAGCAAGAAGGGAAAGGAGACATGCAGCACTGGGGGAGGGCTTATGTTTTATACATGGTTTCACTGTTTGAACATGTTCATGAGCTTTGGGGGGGGAGTTGTTTGTTTTTTAAGGTTCTGTTGTTACTGGTGTTTTGATATTGTATGGCAGTTGGCTTGCGTGGAAAATGTATTGCTATGACTGCTTCACATCATACAATGTGTATTTAAAATAAAAGTAAACACATGATCAGGGACAATTAGGAATTAGTATGCAAACACTATTCTTCTATTCAGTTAGCTACATCAATCCATACTTCATTCACTTCCTTACATCAATCGATACTATGAACCAGCCCTCCCACTACCATTTGATAAGTGGTCATATCATTCATAAGTACATTGCATGGCAATCAAGCCCCCACCCCTCCCCAAGCATTGAACCCCACCATCAATGAGCCCCATCATCACCCCCATAAGCACATTCATAAAGGTACTATACTCTCTTTTCCCTTGGGTCATGCAAGTCCATAATGTAGGAGCACAAGTCATGCCTGACTTCTGGTGTTGGGATGCATCCAAACCCAGATGTTGTAGGTGCACTTTCAGTCTGAGGGTACCAGTTCAGTGACCCTCACTGTCCTAGGTCCATTCTGGGGGAAATGGCTCACATCTGGCTTCACAAAGACTGCAAAGAGCACAGCAAGCCACAGTAATGCAGGCAGCATTGATGACACTGGCATCCAGATGGGTCTGTAGACATCTCCAATGGGATTTCAATCTGCCAAAAGCACATTCAACAACCATTCTGCACCTGCTGAGAGTGTAATTAAGCTGTCTTTTGCCAGGGCCTCTGCAATCAGGGTATGGTTTCATAAGCCAAGGCAAAGGCGGGTATGTGGAGTCCCCCAGAATAATGGTGGGGATAGTAACTGTTTATGACAATGTCATTTGGTGGGAATACTGTCCCAGCCTATCCATGAATGTAGACTCCTGATCGGGGGGGGAGTGGGGGAGGGAAGCAACAACCTGGCAACATGAACTTTCCTAGTACAACTCATATTGCCATTCATAAGTCACCCTCTGTGGTGCACAAGGGCCTGCATAACAATGAAGGAGTACCCTTTGCACTTTATGTCAGGTACTCCTTGAGGAAGGCAAACCATAGGCACATGAGTCCCATCAATGGCCCTGGCACAGTTAGGAAACCCCATTCTCTCAAAGCCAGCAGTGACTTCAGGAATATCTTTTATGCCTGCCACCTTGGGGTAAATCACATGCCACCTCTGCCACCTCTTTACCCACAATCGACTTTCCAACACCACACTCATTTGCAATGAACCTGTAAGCAGTCTGGGGTAGCCAGCTTCCAGATAGTTATAACAACCCACTTCTGGAGCAGCCCAGGTGCCCTCATACATGTATGTTTATGCTGGCGGGTGGGGTCAACTGCTCTCAAAGCTCCAGAAATGTAGCTTTCGTCAGGCGAAAGTTGTGGACCTACTGCTGGCCATCCCAGGTCTGCATGGTGATATGATCCCACCAGTCTGTGCTTGTAGTCCTGTTCCATAAGTGCCAGTTTATGTAGTGGGTATCAGCAGCTATACCAAGTGTAGTGAGCAGCATCAGCCAGTTCCAGTCTGCCATGTCTGTGTTCTTGTTGTCATCCTCCTCCTGCTCCATCGTAAGCTGTGTCAGGTGTCCTTTTGTGGGTCATAAAATGCTGCCAAAATGTCCACCAACATCTCCCAGAAGCTCTGCCTGTTTCCTGAGACAGGAGTGAAAGTGCAAGCAAGAGAAGCTCTTTAAAAGCCACCTTATTCATATTGCTGGCTCCGGTAACTAGGAGCAGAGACCAAAATGACTGTTTACCAGGCTGTGTTAGCAGGTTGTTCAAACTTCCTGTAACATGCAGGGTGGACAATCAAGTTTTCCCACAGTGCACCATAGTCAAAAGTCTATATCGGCCACATTTTTGGAGGGTGCTAGGAAGTTTGGGATATGGCTGATTTGACTCGGGTCTGCGTGCTGCAGTGTGGATGCCAGACCCCCAATCCCACTCCCCGCCACCCGGTACAAGCCCAGATTAGAAAATTCTTTACACTGATTGCTAACCCTACATTGATGCTCAAGCCCTGGGTTCTCTAACCCAGGGTCAGCTGACTTGAGTCCCACTGGCCCTGGGCTTGCATTGCAGTGTAGATATGCCCTAAGGGTACGTCCACACAGCAGTTAAACACCTACTGCTGGCCCAAGTCAGCAGACTTGGGCTCATAGCGCTCAAGCTGCTGGGCTGTAAAATTGCTGTGTAGGCATTTGGGCTCGGGCTGGAACCCAGCCTCTGGACCGTGCCCCCTTGTGGGATCCCAGAGACCAGGCTTCAGCTGAGCCTGAATATCTACTCAGGAATTTTTAGCCCTGTGAGCCTAAGACAGTTGCCCCAGGACAGCTGCAGATGTGCCCCAGGTCTTTTATACCAATGTAGAATTATCATCAGTGGCTCAGTTTCAGAGCTCCATGCCTTCTGCTGCCGAAGAAATGGAACCCAGTGATTTAAGTGGAGGTACATGTATAGCTGCATTTTTTAAAAAAGTTTTGCAATGGATAATAGGGGAAAAGGGAAAGGGTTGAAAACCAGTCTTCCTAAGTGGGAGACGGGTAGAAAATAGGACAGTTAAAATTCTCTCAACAACTAGCAATCAGAGGCAGGCTGAGCAATGCTACTGTAGAAAACAAAGGTAGGGACAAGCTGCAGGAAGTCTGGAGCATATCAGGATTTCAGAACGTCATATTGAATGACAGGAGCAGAGAAGTGACCTGAAGCATAGTCAAGGGCTTGTAGCTGACACAAATGAGTCTGCAGAAAAGAATAATTTGGAAGAGACAGACACAAAATAAAGTATGGCACAGAGACTATAGTCTGGATCAAGAGATGGTGGTAGCAGGAACTGAAGAGTAAGGCTACTAGAGCAAGACACAAGATCCTGGAGACCAGATGTTCTTCCAGAACATAGACAAAAAGATCCCAGGGGTGGGGGTAGGGATGGTCAGAGGATTTAAAAAAGTTTGTATAATGCCTGAGGCCACAACAGGTCCCTGTTTCTTTAAATATATAAGGCTCTTACTGTGACTACTGCCTACCATTAGAGGCGTCCAGGTGTGGGTCTGAAAGAATGAATACATATAACAGTGAGGGAAGCTGAGGGAGCTTCCTGGAAATCCAAGCCTTCTGAGTGTCTGGAATGAATAAGGGAAGAGGTAATACTAAAAGGAACCACTTAGGAGAATTCTGTATGGAATTTGTTTTGTGTGGGCCTCTTAAAAAATGAGTATGCTATCTCACTTGGGAGAGGGGGAGAGAGAGAGAGAGAGAGAGAGGCTGGAAGCAGAAAGAAAAGGCCTGAAACAGAAGCCTGAATAACAAAGAAATATCATAATTAATAATACTTCCACATCACTTTCCATCTGAGGATCTGAAAGCACATTACAAAGATTAATGAGTTAATCCTGGGAACACCCACATGAAGTAGATCTCTATTATTCTTCCCACTTTACAAGTGGGAAAACTGAAGAACACGGTATCCATGATTTGCCCAAGTTCATAATGATGTCCAAAGACTATCAGCAGGGCATTCATATTGAAGAGCGCTGTTTAATCGAAGTGCGTAAGAGGTAAATTACTCCATTTATTACCAAGATATGAGGCCAGTGCCCAGCAGCAGCTGGCCTTCATTGCCAGAGCTGAGGAGATATCGGAGAGAAGGTGGCTCTAGGCTCCTTGAATCCTGGGACTTGTTGGGGGGGCTGCTTCAGTCCCTGACATAATCTAGAGCAGAATTCCCTAGGGACCACTATACTGGCTGAGGATCACCAGTGGGCAAGACTTCCTACCCAGCATGTTGCTGACAAGCCCACTGTGTGGATGGTGGGGAAGTGGATGGTGCAATCAGCTATATCGGCTCTACCCCACTCAGAAATTCCCTTGAGCCAGGGCAGCCACAGCTGCCCTTGAAGGGCCAAGAATATGTGCCTGGCTTCTACTCCATTGGGATTAGCTTGCTCCCAGAAATGTTTCACTAGCAGTTATGAAACATCCCTGTATTGAGGTGGCCTCGTTTGTGAGCATTCTAATGGGTTTAGGAGGACTCTAAGATTTCAAGATCCCCTGTGGTTATTCCATTATCAGTCTTCAGTTCTCTGAATAAGTGAATGGCAACGGTAGATAGGTCAACATTTGTTGCCAGTGAATGACAATGGCTTACAAAAGCTCTTTTCTAAGTAATAACATCAGTATCTTTTTTCCCGTCTCTCCCCCTTTCCAAGGAGAGAATCTAGAAATAAATCGTCCCTGCACCACCTGACCTGGACTATAATAATGAGGAGGTCAGTCTGGCGAAAGGATTGGGAAAGGGAAAAAAGGCACCAGCAGCGGGGATATCAGAAGACACTTCAGCTAAAACATTAAATCTCCCTCCATTAGCATGGCGGGGGAGTGGGGGAGCGGGAGGGGATCAAGTGGATTTTATAGGGATGCTGTGATTGTCAGACTAGCAAGCTATTCACTCAGCACTGCGATAAAGGAAGAACGCTTCCTTGACAAAAAGCAACGATTAATTTTAAAAGAGGTTTCAGGAACCAGGACATCAGAAGGCAGCTGTGGTTAGCAGCAGTTGCTATACAATAAGAACAGTGCTGGAGTTGCTTAACATAAGAACAGCCGTACCGGGTCAGACCCAAGGTCCATCTAGCCCAGTATCCTGTCTACCGACAGTGGCCAATGCCAGGTGCCCCAGAGGGAGTGAACCTAACAGACAATGATCAAGTGATCTCTCTCCTGCCATCCATCTCCATCCTCTGACAAACAGAGGCTAGGGACACCATTCCTTACCCATCCTGGCTAATAGCCATTAATGGACTTAACCTCCATGAATTTATCCAGTTCTCTTTTAAACGCTGTTATAGTCCTAGCCTTCACAACCTCCTCAGGTAAGGAGTTCCACAAGTTAACTGTGTGCTGCGTGAAGAAGAACTTCCTTTTATTTGTTTTAAACCTGCTGCCTATTAATTTCATTTGGTGACCCCTAGTTCTTGTATTATGGGAATAAGTAAATAACTTTTCCTTATCCACTTTCTCCACATCACTCATGATTTTATATACCTCTATCATATCCCCCCTTAGTCTCCTCTTTTCCAAGCTGAAGAGTCCTTGCCTCTTTAATCTCTCCTCATATGGGACCCGTTCCAAACCCTTAATCATTTTAGTTGCCCTTTTCTGAACCTTTTCTAGTGCCAGTATATCTTTTTTGAGATGAGGAGACCACATCTGTACGCAGTATTCGAGATGTGGGCGTACCATCAATTTATATAAGGGCAATAATATATTCTCAGTCTTATTTTCTGTCCCCTTTTTAACATCCTGTTTGCTTTTTTGACCGCCTCTGCACACAGCGTGGACATCTTCAGAGAACTATCCATGGTGACTCCAAGATCTTTTTCCTGACTTGTTGTAGCTAAATTTGCCCCCATCATATTGTATGTATAGTTGGGGTTATTTTTTCCAATGTGCATTACTTTACATTTATCCACATTAAATTTCATTTGCCATTTTGTTGCCCAATCACTTAGTTTTGTGAGATCTTTTTGCAGTTCTTCACAGTCTGCTTTGGTCTTAACTATCTTGAGCAGTTTAGTATCATCTGCAAACTTTGCCACCTCACTGTTTACCCCTTTCTCCAGATCATTTATGAATAAGTTGAATAGGATCGGTCCGAGGACTGACCCTTGGGGAACACCACTAGTTACCCCTCTCCATTCTGAGAATTTACCATTAATTCCTACCCTTTGTTCCCTGTCTTTTAACCAGTTCTCAATCCATGAAAGGACCTTCCCTTTTATCACATGACAGCTTAATTTACGTAAGAGCCTTTGGTGAGGGACCTTGTCAAAGGCTTTCTGGAAATCTAAGTAGACTATGTCCATTGGATCCCCCTTGTCCACATGTTTGTTGACCCCTTCAAAGAACTCTAATAGATTAGTAAGACACGATTTTCCTTTACAGAAACCATGTTGACTATTGCTCAACAGTTTATGTTTTTCTATGTGTCTGACAATTTTATTCTTAACTATTGTTTCGACTAATTTGCCCGGTACCAACGTTAGACTTACCGGTCTGTAATTGCCGGGATCACCTCTAGAGCCCTTTTTAAATATTACCAGCCAGCATTTGCTCTGAACACTTACTGTGCTGCAGCTGGCCTTTCCATTAACCAAAGAAATTTCTGCCATATGAGAATTGTTGTACACTTCACTTTTTTCAATATTACCTGCAAATCCTTGGTGGGGAGAGGGTGTGTGATTCCCCTTTTTGTATTTTTTGTAGGACAAGATAGAAGGACTACTCAAAACACAGGTGAATTGAAACAGCAAGAACTACTCCATGGGGTAATCATAACGTAGTAGTACACTACAAAAATGCATTAAGTATACCACCCCTCTGCCAGTGAATCTATTCTCTAAATTCTACTCTCTCTTTCATCTCTGTAAGGGCCTGATGCAATGTCCATTAACGTAAATTAACTTAAGGCACTAAATCTGAAGTAATTTAATTAATTTCATCGTGTTACTCTGGATTTACAGTGGAGAAATGAGGGCAGAATTTGGTCCTATGCTTTTGATAATCTGCTTGCCAAATATATCAATGGGTGCTAATAGGATTTACAATAATGAATGTCAAAAACAAAAGCACTAAACAAATCTTTCTTCTTTGCCTCTGAATTGTAGCTTATCTATCATTATCTTATTTCTTTTCTTTTCTTTGTATAGTGCCTATATTGTCTGCCAGACATAGGGCAATCAAATAGTGAGTCAAAAAACCTTAGATCATACTTGTGACAATAAGGCTTTTCACTCCTTTCATATTCTCAGGCTGACCCCCAGCAATCCTTGCTGAGCAGGGTGCAAGTGTGTAGAACAACAGCTGGCACAAATATCTGGTTGAGTGGGATAGACTGAAACATGATTAAGACTCGATTACTTTTGGTTCCATAGGTAGAAACAATCAGGTACAAAGTAATTTGTACCCAGCCCATCTCTATTTTTTAGCTTTTTCCCCTTTGTGATGCAGTTTAAGATGAAACCTATTTTCTGAAGACGCCATTAAAATGTTCTCAGTTACATCCATAGCTCATGTGAAACAGTTATTGGGAAATCCTGTCAGGATATAGATTATCACTATTGCTTTAGGAGCCATGGCAATCTGTAAGCATGGACAATACTCAGCCAGAACCGTACATGAACGGGAGTTGTGGTAATCAAAACACTTGGATACAAAGAGACACTGTATCGATGACTGATTGAAATTTTTCCATCAACTGTTTACCAATGGAAAATTGGGGTTTTGACTAAATGAATTTGTTTCACAAAAAGTGTCTGCTTTCCATGGGAAATTTTGATTTTGCATTGAAAAAACCAAAAGCCTGGAACCAAAATATTTCAGTTTGGATATATCACTGCAGTGCCGCATGGGATTGTAGTTTGGTTGCCCTCATATCCCAATTCTCCTCTAGTGAGCCAGACTCTCCAGCTGGACTTTATCTCTCTCGTGATGCAAAAGGGCCATGGGACTGCCATGATGCATGACCTCCCCTGACAAAGAGAGGAAACCCTGGAAATCATGGGAAATGTAGGGTCGGGAGCTTGGCCTATGGAGTGTACTGAACCTGAACTACAAATCCTGTGAGGCACTTTTTTTCCTTTTTCCATCAGAAATTGCTGTGGGGATGTAACAGGGCTCACTCACCACTGGGGCACCTCCTTGTGGCCACTTTTGGGAATTATCTCCTTTCAGGCCTGATGCCCTGCTTTCAATAGTTGTTCACACTGTGTTCCCTCGCACCCTCCAGGAGTTGCAGTGCTCCCCGTTCATGACTCAGCCCTCTGACTGGGTATCTGCTTCTGGGGTACCAAAGTCCCCCTGGATCAGCTGTTCTCATGCTGTCCCAGACAATTTTCCAGTCCAAAGCCAGGTTCTGTACCACTTTCCTAGTGGGCGGTAGGGGAAACCAGGCCCACCCACTATTCCAGGTTCTAGTCCAGGGACCCTATGTCCAGCAACTGTGATCTGCTTCCTCCCAGACCCTGTCGCTATTTCCCTGGACTCCTTCCTACTTCCCTCTTCTATTTTCTGCCCTCCCCACACTCTGAGTTTACCAGCCCAAACTCCATCCTCCCAGGGAGTAACTGTGGATGACATCCCTCCTCTGACTTCTTGACAGACTCTGTAGCTTCCAACACACCTTTTTTTTGCAGGAAATGATTTCTGTCTACTTCCCCTGCAGCCCCCTTCTGGTCTCAACTTCATCCCTTTATTTAAAAAAAAAGCAAGCAAGCTAACAGAATGTTAGGAACCATTAGGAAAGAGCTAGATAAGACAGTAAATATCATAATGCTGCTATATAAATCCATGGTATGCTCATATCTTGCATACTGTGTGCAATTCTGATGGCCCCATCTCAAAAAAGCTATATTATCATTGGAAAAGATACAGAGAAGCGCAACAAAAATGATTAAGGGTATGGAATAGTTTCCATATGAGAAGAGATTAAAAAGACTGGGACTTTTCAACTTGGAAAAGAGATGAATAAGAAGGGATATGATAGAGGTCTACAAAATCATGAATGGTTGGAAAAAGTGAATAAGGAAGTGTTATTTACCCCTTCACATAACACAAGAACCAGTGGTCACTCAGTGAAATTAATAGGCAGCAGGTTTAAAACAAACAAAAGGAAGTACTTCTTCACACAATGCCAGGTGATGCTGTATAGACCAAAACTATTATGGGGTTCAAAAAAGAATTAGATAAATTCATGGAGGATAGGTTCATCAATGGCTTTTAGCCAAGATGGTCAGGGATGCAAACCCATGCCGTGGGTGTCCCTAGCCTGTGACTACCAGAAGTTGGGAGTGGACAATTGGGGATAGATCACTCAATGATTGCCTGTTCTTTTCATTCCCTCTGAAGTACCTGGCATTGGCACTGTTGGAAGACAAGGTACTGGGCTAAATGGACCATTGGTCTGACCCAATATGGCTGTTCTTACACGCTCAAGCTGCTCCTTCCCAGATGAACTTCATCTTCCATTAGGTCCTACAGGTGTGGCTTACAAGGTTAATTGGCTTAACTTATCCTGCTCTGCCTTGTGTGGGGTGGACACCCCAACACAGGGGGGAAAAAACATGTTCTGACCATCTCTATTTGTAACTGCAGCAGCACCTGGTAAACTGAACTTTGCCTAAGTTTAGCCTGAATTTGGATCTAACCTCAGCGGGCACTTACTTAGCCACATGCACTTTGGTGTCATAATTAATATGGTATAAATTGATTTGCTGAGAGCCACTTTCTGCTTAGCCCCTTCACAGGGTGCCAGAAGTAGGTATGGCCTTAGGGGTGGGTGATCAAGGTGGCCACCCTGGGTGCCAACATTTTGGGATACCAAGTCACTGACAAAAAAAAATGGCCTTTTTTTTGTGTGCCTTTTGGGTTGTGGGGCAGGGGTGAGGGAGGCACTGGTGATGTTTTCTGTTCTGGGAGACAAAAAAACCTAGAGCCAGTTTCCCTCTCTCTCCTCTCAGTATGGCCTGCATAAAGGCTGGGTATACTTGCAGTCCCTGTGCCCAGGAAAAGACAATTGTTCTCTGTGTGTTCTCCAGTGTCAGGGTGGGACAGGGATTCTGCAAGGCCTTCCCCTCTGAACTGGCCTTCAGTGTGGGACTGGCACACAGCTAGTGGGAAGAGACTGTACTTAAAGTGCCATTGTTGGGAGTTCACTCACTGGAAACTGGGGAGTTCAGGGAAGCAGGCAGAATGTCTCCTGATGCTCACCTCTGTGCCATTCCTTACTCTGAGCTGTTCTGGGTGGAGTGATCCAGCACTGGGTGAAGGTGATTGAATAAGGCAGAATTAAACTGTGCTGAAATGCTCCTTTGTGTGTGTTGTTTTCTTCCAAAGCCATTGTAACTTTTTCACACTACCTTTGCCCTTCTGGTTGCTTTTTCTTAAGTAATAGAAATTTAGACTTGGCATTTTTCAGGAACATGTATCTTCATGCTCTGAAAGTTTCCTTTCTTGAGTCAAAATAAATGTCAGTGGGTTCCTTAAGATTCATTTCTGTTTGCAGACAAAAAAAATTGCCAAAAAAGCTATTTGTTCTGCCAGATGCTCTGGAAAGCTTACTATTGAGACTGCATAAAGTGAATATTAAACATTCACCAAGCGAAGATCTATGGGCCCAAATTTAAATTGCATACAAGATACCATTTGATACTTTTAAGTTTGGTTTCGCTGGTCTTGCTGGAGTCTCTCTGCACTCCTTTCTAGCTTTAAATTCACAGATATCCTGTATTTGCAAGCATTTTAGCTCAGTAAAATAGCTCAGCATGGCTGCAAATGCACTCTTTCCAAAGCACTCACCCAGAAAGAAGCAGACAGTGCAAGCTTCTTAGAATCTGACCTGATCTCAGGCCATTCAGTCAACCATAATAGAGCACTGCTGACAGTACTTATTGCTAAGATACTATTCAACAATAAAGGACGTCACATAAAACAATCAAGCAGCAGATCAAAAATGTGAGGCAGCACCAACAGCATATGCATTTTAAAAAGGGAGACAGAAGTCTTCACCTGTTACTTTGCAGTTAATTTAGGTTATAAAACAAAAGTAAATGGCTTTTGAAACAGAGATCAGGAATTAAATGTCTAGTCTTATTTTAGGTACCCAGTTTTCATAATGTACCCTTGGTGCTCACTTTATGGACAACACCATCTTTACCTATCACTGAGCCCAGCTCATTTGTGAAATGAGATCTTTTTTAGGATAGGTTCTCCCCATCTTAGAGAAAATTCTGTGGAGTTTAATAGGAGAAACCCAAGAGGGTCCTGTAGAAAATACTCCTAAAACATATAAAATGTAATATAAATTTTGATGTGTTTTTGTTTGTTTGTTTGTTTGTTTGTTTGTTGGAGCCTATAATATCCTACAACAGGGGAAATAATTCTATTAATTTCTATTAGACTCTTTTATTAGGGATTTTACTGTATGGATGGCAAAGATTTTCTATAGCTGTTGGAAGGTAAAAGAAGGATTTAGGAAAATCAATTCTTATTAAACACCACAATGTTTAGAAATCACAATATTTGGCCACAGAAGGGCATGTTTCAGGGGTCTGTTATGAGCCATCTAAACAGTGACTTGATGGAATTAAAAATGTTATTAAAGCTAATGTTAAAAAAATTATATACTACATAAGTTGGGAAAAGATTGTCTGTACATCTGGGTATAGTGCTTAGATAATCCACAAATACAAAGTTAGTTTTTAAAAGTCATATGATACATAGAGTACATAGAAACTAGATTAATGTATTGCTACTACAAAACAGCTCTTCAATTTTAATTTTAAAATTAATCTTCAAAGCTTTGTATTTATGGATTTCACAACCTTCATACATAAAGGCCAAGTTTACATATGTCTCCAAGCTACCTTTAATTTTACACTTGCAATTTTTGTATGTGCAGTCATTGTGCATGCATAAAAACAAAATGTGTGTATATTTCTTCTTATTTCACTTCATTTCTTAAATTACTCTTATTTTATCCAAAGGGGATTGTCCAGCCCTAATGAGATCACAATGCCTTTGTCTGCATTCACTGGTGTCATGCCAGTAGCTGGGTACTTTCTAGTTCAGTAAAAATATTAAATCAGGATATTATGCATTTTTGCATTTAGCTCTAGCATTTTGAAAAGACCCTGTGCCAGTTAATATGCAGTCAGAAAGCTGGGAGAGGAGGAGGGAGATGGTTTCAAAGGAGGAAACACAACACCTGTATTTCTTTAAAAAACAAATAAAAAAAACGGTAAGGTGTGCTTGTTCTGAAGCATGGAGTATAGACTTTAAAGTGATTCAGTGTTCTGCAAACAAAGTTTCTTTTATGCATCTCCCTCCCCCCCCCCCGCCCCCCATTCAATTTTCCATCCCCATAGCAAATTATGGCTATTACTACATAAATGAGATCATCTGGTCATGGTAATGTAATGTGTAGGTATCATAGGTAATTTAAACATGGGTGTGATGTCACCAAAATGGCCCCAATAATGCCCCAGAAAGCAATTTTGGATGACAAAGAATTCATTTTCAGAGCAGTACATTATGGCTGCATTAACTTTAATGGAAGTTTCGTGATTCACTTGCCATCCTGAGGGACTGAACTTGAGCATCCACAACTGATACTTGCGTGAGAGTTGCTATAAAAGAGTAACAAAACTTCTAAACTATACAATTCCACCAGGGAGCTCTGCATTGGCTACATAATCACTTCTTGCTTGGAACTCGGACACAGCATTCAGAAGTGAATTGATACACATGGAAATCCAGCACAGTGAAATGGTATGAATCAGGGACCTGATGTACCACTGGGTTTTGGCAGTTTTCCCCTGCTGTAACTCCAAAAAATTCAAGTAGAGGAAATCAGTCAGGGTAAAGCTGGAGAATAAAAGTCCCTAGAAGCTTTGTTTCTCTTTCCCAGCAAAATTGTATGTCTAAGTCTGAAATGTTATTTATTTTCTTCACTACTCACCGTTGCGTGTGAAAAAATCAATTAGAACCTCAGGCTTTTTGCATCCAGGGGTATATGTTCAGGGCCCAAATTAGGTTGATACTCCACAACTTTTGTTTTCTTCGAGAAGAGCTACTCTTGATCTGTTGACTACTCACAGGGCTGCAGGACTCAAATTATTATAAGCAGAACTGGTAGCAATGCCTATAGTTTAGGTTATCTAACTGTCCATGTGAAAGACCTTTTTTTCCCCCCAATTTCTTACAACTTTGCCAAATTTTAAGCATTTAGGCTGAAAATTTCCATGCCATATGTCAGCCTGGGAATTTTCAGCGAAAATGGTTCTGCCATTGCTGACACCAAGGTTAAGGGGAAATTACATTGTTTTGTTCATGTTAAAAAAAAATCCTTATAGCCATTTCAATGAAAAGCTCTAGTGTCTGAGCGTGCGCCATCTCCACAGGCATTCCAGGGAAGCAATGGCTGAGCAGACCTTTTCCTGCAACTTTAATTTCTGACCTCTCTAATTTCAGGAACCAGAACTGAGATCAGGGCGACTACCTTTTCTGTGATCTCTGTGATCCCACTGCTAGCACCTAGGCAGCATGGAGGAGAAGATGGAAGTAGACTGACTTGTTGAAATGCAGAGGGGTGAGGAATTGGGAGCAGAGGACAAGGCTAGGCTGAGAGGGACTGGAGCAGGCGAGATGCAGGCTGTGGGGAATGATGGGAACAGAGAAGGGGACAGGGACAGTCTGCAGGCAATAGTAGCAGAGGGGCACAGGAAAGAAAGGGCCCAGGCTGTGGTTGGGACACACTCCGAGATAGAGATGGAGGCAGACTGTTAACTCGAGTTGCAGAGGTCTGAGCTGTGGATCTAATATTGTTCTGCATGATGAAATTTCTGTTCAGTTTGCTATTTTAACAACTTAGGAAACTACAGTAAAAAAAAAAAACCCTACTTTAAAAAAAAAAACCATTAAGGTTGCAAAGCCAAATGTGTAAAAGTTAGAAAACGCCAGAATTAAATTTGCCTGTGCAATTTTATTTTTGCTCCCATATACATCATGCTAGAGTCTTTAATTACATGTTCATATACTATTTTTTCCACAGGACCCCTGTCTCACACAGAACGAACAGCCCTCCAGGAATGAATTAGGGTTGTGTAGGGAAGGAGGCTGTTGTCTGTATTCTCCTGCCTCATATGTTCCAGAATTTGGAGTGTATAATAAATAAGGCAGGGGGTTTCAGGAAGAGAAGGGTTGGCCTCAGAGCAAAGGCTGTTAAACACCACATTGTAGAACTGGATTCTATCTCTGCCTCTCCCACAAAGTGACTGTATGATGCTGGTCAAATAACTTAAAACTAGACTTTTCATAGGTGCCCATTGTGTACACTTCATTTTCTGGGAACACAACTTGAGACACCTGGGCCTGATTTGCTGGAGTGCTGATGTAACACCGACAGACCCCAGTAGATGGGATTGAACCTAGGAACCTCTAGAGCTTAGTGCATGAGCCTCTACTGCATGAGCTAAAAGCCAACTGGCTGTTAGCTAACGCTGTAGAGCAGACTCCTTAATCTCTCTCTCTAAGGCCTGGTCTACACTGGGGGGGAAGGGATCGATCTAAGTTACGCAACTTCAGCTACGTGACTAACGTAGCTGAAGTCGACGTACTTAGATCTACTTACCACGGTGTCTTCACTACGGTGAGTTGACTGCTGGTGCTCCCCCGTCGACTCTGCCTGCGCCTCTCGCCGAGCTGGAGTACAGGAGTCGACGGGAGAGTGCTCAGTGATCGACTAGATGCTATAAAATCAATCCCCGCTGGATCGATCACTGCCCGCCAATCCGGCCAGTAGTGAAGACATACCCTAAGTGGTCTCACTAGATGGGACAGAACACCACACCCAGGAGGTGTGTGGGTTACACTGAGCAATCAGAACAACAGGTCAGTCAACAGGAGTTTTGCTTTGAACATATAAATGCTATACAAATGCTAAATACTGTGAAAAATCAGATTCTAATCACGTCTCAAATTGGGCATCAAAATTAGTCAACACTTTTGACAATTTTGGCCTTAATCCGTGTCTCAGATCCCCATCTATAAGATTTAACCTCATGGGGCTTTGTAAATATAAATTCACTGATATTTTTGTGGCACTAATACTACAGTGTTGAGTGTCATACGAAAGCCCAAGTGGAAATTTATAATTCTGTATTTAAGATTTGAAGAGTGTGCATTAAATAAGACAGGGGTCACACTTTATATGATGAGGATAAAAAGAAATATTGAACAGCTACCAATTCAGTGAGCACCATCCATTCTGTGCACTGAATGAGGCAGGGGTCATGTGGAAAAATATAGTATGTGATCATGTAATTACAGACTGTGTCATAATGCATACATACAAGAGAGATGTATTAAGGCTGCACGGGTAACCTTAATTCTGATATTTATTGACTTTAGAGTGCTTCACTTTTCAAGTATAATATTTTGTATGCTATATATACTAAAGCTTGGTAAATATTGGACATCCAGTTATAAATTTCTTGTGAGTTAGTGTATTTAAGGTAAAATCAACAGTGTTTAAATGGAGAGAAAAAATAGATTTAGCTCTTTCAACATTAAGATATATGATTGCAAGAAACTGGAAGGCTTCAGCTTCTCTATCTCAATTAGAATAGCTTTGGATTCTAATTAAAACACTGAATTTAGAAAAATTCAGAAGAAATAGTGGAATCAAGTGGGAAATAGAGTATTGTCATGGGATACTATACAATCCATGGTACAAAGTATGAAAACTTGAGTACAAGAGGTTAATATAGTAAAGTGAATAATGGTTTAATCCCCTATGTATAATGTGTTTGAGACAATAACCCCCCACTCCACCCCAGAATAATTTACCTTAAATGGATAAAGTCACTATGAAAAGATAGATGGTGGGGGGTTCAAGCGTGGAAAAAGCTGAGACCCACTGCCTTAGACCATCAAAATAAACAATGTAAACAAGCATCCATGAGCCAAATTAAACCTTTGGTATACTAGTGCAGCTCTGCTGTATTTAATGGACTGACACCACTATAACTGAAAAGAAAATGTATTCCTAGAACTGAATGGCCTTTAGCTACTGAGCTTATTGCATTAAATAATGTTGGTTACAACAAATTTCTTTTAAATTAATTGCTTATTAAGCCATATTGATCTAATTATGGTAGAAAAATTTGAACATTGGTCCCTTAGTCCTATAACCAACACAGCTACAACAACACTGCATACAACATTGGTCACTGTTTATTTTATAACAATACCAGTGCCGTTAAATGAATTTTTGTGTCACAAATAATTTAGATTGTGACTTTCCATGTCTGAACTCTTGAGCGGTGCCTATTTCTTCCCTTAGATCAGTTTTAAATGCTGACAAATTAAATATTCTGCAGAAATAAGAATGATGTTCTTGGGATTTGGTTGCTACACAAGATTTATCCATTTATTCTTGGCTAGTTAAGAGCTGGGAAGATATAAAAAATGATCAATCTAAATAAACATGCAGCCAAAGTCACGAATGACAAACAATAGGGTAAGATGGATATTGGGTGGAAATTGGTCAAAATGTAGATTTAGGTAGGATAGTGCTCTTGCACTGATTTTTATCATCAATTTGAGCCAGATTCAGGTCTTGGCCCAGCTGCATTGTGCCACTTTAGCAGCAAAAACAATACCACCACCACCAGCAGCCCGAAGTCTGGCATAAGCAGCTATTTGGGGAGTCTCCTTGCATAAGACAAATCCCTGTCTGACACAGAGCTGGACAAGTGGCTGTATGCCGTCTCCCTTCTGGCTCCAAGTGCAGGGGATGTTCCCTGGGGAAAGACGGCATAGGTCTCTAAATGCTGGCTATCCCCTGCTGCTGGAGGATCCTCTTGGGGCCATAGGCAGCCAGATATATGTTAGAGTAGCTTTTGGATTGTTCTAGTTCACACTGTGGACCAGCTTTGGAGGCCCCATGATTTGGGAGACCCAGTAAGACAAGAGTCTAGCTCTTAGTGTTCAAGACAAGTGTAACTTATATCTATAGCAGGTGAATGGGGACTATAGCAGGAAGAGCCACTTATAAGACAGTTTCTCCATCACTGTCCATTTGGTGTGTAAGGTATCCACTGTTGCCACTTACATCCATCTCCTTGTCAATCTACACCACATATGTAACTTAGCACATGTTTTTTGTAACAGTTCAATTTAAAAGACACTAGCATAGCGGTTTCACTGATTTATATCAGGTCTGAATTTGACCCCACTGACCTAATTTAGTGGTAATCAGTACTAGACAGACAAATATTTTCGATCAACGGTGGATGAAATTGGTCAAAGGAGGCTGAAACATCAGTTTCACCTCAGAATATATTCTTCTGTTGTACTATGGCAGTATGAATATGTCATAAAGTACACCGAGAAACCTTTTGTGTTACAGTCAATAACACAGAACATTGGTTTCATTGTGACACACGTGATGGAGCTAGAGGGGTAGGTGGGGTTTTACCCCTAACTCACAGCTAATCGTTTTCTATCTAGGTGCCCTCTTAAAGGGCCCAATCCAAAGTCCATTGAAGTCAGTGGAATGATTCCCATTGACTGATTAATGGTCTTTGGAGCAGGGCCAAAATGATTTGCTTTTGGGGCATATCTTTCTCCTCATGATATATAGAAAGTGTTCTGCTACCCATGCAAAGAGCTAGTGGCTATTGTAATGTTCTATATAAATGCAATATTTGGTTGAAATTTCAAAAATGAACAATGAATATAATAGTAAAATATACTACGTACATTGAGAAAAAATAAAGTATTGATTTTTCTGTCTCTCCTTAACAAAATGTAGGAAATGTGAGAGTTCACTTCTCCTCTCCAGTGGGTTATACTGGAATGTAACGATGCAGTTATTGTTGGTTTGCAGGCCAGTGCTTGTAAGAGGCTGCTTCAGTAGGGCTTGATCAAAGAGTTTCCTTGACTGCAGTGGAAAATGAATCAGACCCATAGCATATGCCAGTCAGTCACAGGTGGCCATGTAGTTCCTTTTGATATTGAATGAAAATAGCTAAATCCAATTTTTGTGTGACAGCAAGAAAGGAGTAAACAGTGAGGTGACAAAATTTGCAGATGATACAAAACTACTCAAAACAGTTAAGTCCAAAGCAGACTCCAAAGAGCTACAAAAGGATCTCACAAAACTGGGTGACTGGGCAACAAAATGGCAGATGAAATTCAGTGCTGATAAATGCAAAGTAATGCACATTGGAAAACATCATCCCAACTATATATATAAAATGATGGGGTCTAAACAAGAAAGAGATCTTGGAGTCATTGTGGATAGTTCTCTGAAAACATCCACTCAATGTACTGCGGCAGTCCAAAAAGCGAACACAATGTTGGGAATCATTAAGAAAGGGATAGATAATAAGACAGAAAATAACATATTGCCTCTATGTAAATCCATGGTACACCCACATCTTGAATACTGCATGCAGAAGTGGTTGTTCCATCTCAAAAATTATATATTGGAATTGGAAAAGTTACAGAAAAGGGTAGCAAAAATTATTGGGGTAAGGAACGGCTTCCGTATGAGGAGAGATTAATAAGACTGGGACTTTTCAGCTTGGAAAAGAGACGACTAAGGGGGAAATATGATAGAGGTCTATAAAATCATGAGTGGTGTGGAGAAAGTAAATAAGGAAGTGTTATTTACTCCTTCTCATAACACAAGAACTAGGGGTCATCAAGTGAAATTAATAGGCAACAGGTTTAAAACAAACAAAACAAAGTATTTTTTTCACACAACGCACAGTCAGTCTGTGGAACTCCTTCCCAAAGGATGTTGTGAAGGCCAAGACCATAAAAGGGTTAAAAAAAGAACTAGATAAGTTCATGGAGGATAGGTCCATCAAGGGTCAGGGATGGTGTCCCTAGCCTCTGTTTGCCAGAAGCTGGGAATGGGCGGCAGGGGATGAATCACTTGATGATTACCTGTTCTGTTCATTCCCTCTGGGGCACCTGGCATTGGCCACCATTGGAAAACAGGATACTAGGCTAGATGGACCTTTGTTCTGACCCTGTATGGCCGTTCTTATGTTCTTATGATACAAGGTACAGATTTTTAAGTGAGGATAAATTAATCATTGGAAAATTTACCTAGGATTGTGGTGGCAATTTTTAAATGAAGATTTGATGTTTTTCTAAAAGATATGCTTTAGTTCAAACAGGAATTAAATTGAGGAAGGCTTATGGTCTGTGTCATACAGGATGTCAAAGTAGACGATCACAGTGGTCCCCTTTGGCCTTATAATCCATGAATACTTACTGTTCTGTTGTTTTGGAAGAAACCTCTTCTTGTGGGGTAATGGTTTGGAGATTGTCAACTTGTGACTTCATATTTTGACACCCAGCTTTCCTTATTATCCATTCTATGCTTAGCAAGTACAAGATTATGCAAGAGTTTATGTTGCATGAATGATGATTTAAAAGAACCAGTTTTCATTCTGATTTTTATATGCAAAAAAGAAATCTCTCATCAATAATTCTTCAGTTCAGAGCAAGACCACAGCCACATAGATCTAGGAACAAATAATGTTCATCCAGACTAGATTTAAGGCACAAATTTTTAACAGTTGAACGGAAGATGACAATTCCATTTCATGAAGGATTTCGAGATTTCAAAATCTGGCTTCATTTGAAATCAAAACAAAACTTGGAAATGTCAAAATTCACAACAAAGGAAACTTTCCCCCACTATCCAAAAAAAAGTTTCAGATCAACTGAAACATTTTGTTTAGAATTTTTAAAATATTATATAATACAAAATTTTAAAAATTCAAAGTGAAAAATTGAAATGTTTCACTCTCCATTTTTTTAAATTCTTCCCTAAGATGGAATTTCACTAAAATCAATACAATTTCATAAAACATTTCAATTTCAATGGAAAATGGTGCAGCAAAAGTTTTTCTAACCAGCTCTAGTAATTAACCATTGGAACAACTTAATAAGGATGTGATAGATTCTCCTTCACTTGACTTCTTTAAATCTAGACTGGATGTTTTTCTAAAATATATACCCCTAGCTCAACCAGAAATGATGGGCTTGCTGTAAGAATTATTGTGTGGAATGATATTGTTGTATTGTTCAGGAGATCAGAATAGGTTTTCATAATGGTCCCTTCTGGCCTTAAAATCTCTGTCTTCTGATTCAAATTCTGCATATGCACGACTCCCATTGTCAGTAATGGAGATCACTACATATATGGTAGGAATTTGAAGTTTGGTCTCAGATGTTTTCATTATTACTGGTTAGTGTTATTCTGTTTGAAATTTTCCAAAACAGCCAAGCACTAAAGGAAAGAAAAATGGAACAAAGATAGTTGATAAGAACTACCACTGGTGGAGTTTGGTAGTACAGCAGGCCTCTCTGTCACTGTGGGAATCTGTGGTATAGATGCTTTATGCTACATCCTCCCAGCTTCCAGGATAGGAGTTGTAAGTGGAGGAAGGAAAGCCCCCACACTATACTGGTCCCTGACTATCATTTCAGCAACTTTGGTCCATTAGTAGTCAGTATCAATTAGAGAAGCCCTTAAGCTAGGGGATGGGCCCTGCACAATGCATGTCTAGTAGCTTTAAGCTACCTTTACATCTCCCACCCCAACTTGCACTCTGTGCTGACCAACTGGACCCCATGATCTGACCCACCAAGTTACTCAGAACATGGACCTTATTTTTCCTTTAAGTACAGTCACAATATGAGCACCCAACCAACCGTAGGAATAAATTCAGTACTGCCAAAGAACCAAATTCAGCTCTGGGCTTTACCTGAGCATCCCTGCTGACATGAGTGCAAATGTGCGCAAGAGTAACTGAGGACAGAATTTAGTCCATTATCTTCTTTTGGGTTCTGCTAGGTATTCAGCTTTTGCTTGTTTACCCTGCAACCAGTTGATCTACGAAAGTTCACAAAAACCTTAACAGCTAAGGCCTTGATTCCATTTGCCAGCACTAAAGTTCAGTGAAAGTTCTTCATGTTACTCTCTTATCACCATCAGTTTTTTCTCCCACATACTGCACATCATCCCAGTTTATTGGATTCTCATAGTTACTTGGTGGCTGCTTACCAAGCAGAATAAACAGCGCAGTGTTTGCCAAGTGCTACTGTGTAAACTGGCATTGCTTCAGTGTCCAGCCATATTTTAACATGTCATTCACTTGTGCTTCAAACTGGTCTGCTGTGTATCTGGATTCATCAGCAAAGTATATTCCTAGTGGCACAAAAGAGGCTTGTGTTTTCAAAGCTTGCCAGTTGATTTGTGATTTACTTTAGTTACAGAAGTCAGTATGTTTCATCTGAACCCCATCTTACATTCTAGAATGTTATTTTGCACACCTCCTCACTGCTGTATGCAAAATCATTGTTTGTTCACTGATGCACATATTTAAATGTATTTTCTCACATTTACCATTACTAGACTGACTTGGCAACCAAGTGCATCTGAGCTAGCTCCTCTGAGTAACTAAGGTATAAAGGAAACCCAGTAATCCTTTGTCTGTGATACACTAATAATGATTGACTACAACTTTTCAATGGAAGTACTGTACTCTATGAATTCATTATGAACCATATTAACTTTACAAATACCAAAATAATTAATAAGATATTTCAAGTAATGGGGTGATATCCCATAGTCTAGGATCCAATAATGACTTTCTCAACAGTTGCTGCACTGGATACAATTGATGACCAATATGGTCACAAGGCAGTGGACATCATCTGACACTAGCTCATTTTTCTATTTTGATACTTTCGTGTTTAGTTAAAATACAATCACCTAATTCTTCACAAATCAGAGCACACAAAGTTCGCTGGCACCAAGTGGCTGCAACAAGCAGTTTTCCTCTCTTTCTTTTATTTTGTTCTTCTTACACAGCCGTTTATATAGAAGGGAGACAATGCAGAGTTTGTTAACAGCTGGCAGCTAGCAATAATTTATTATGGAACTGGTCTTTCATCGGGCCAGTCTCCTTGATGATGAAAAACTAGGAGGTTATGTTGCTTTCAAAATCTTGTTGTGGGGCCAGGAAAGATCCAAGCCTTGCCAACGTCAGAGATACCGACCAAGTCCTTCCCAGAGCAAAGTGGGTTTTGTGAAGACATTCTCAATTCCTACCAACAAGATGTGTGTGCCCCAACATCTAACAACACAAGCAAGCCTACTCAGATCTGGCACTTCTTTTCCTCCACACTGCATCTCTAATACTGCTGTGAACTCATGCAACTCCCATCCCAGTTATCAAGGGGTCTTTGTTCTGTTTGGTCAGCATGCCCTCAGAAAAAGATCACCACCACCACCACCTATGATGATGGGTGGCAGGGTAGCAACTCCTCAATCCTCAGTAATCCCCCCAAAATCTTCCCACCCCACAACTGATGGTGACTAGAACTATTACTTTTTCTCTGCAGGAGCTGCCTGGGTGACTATCTTTTCTGAAACTATTGCCCAGCATCAGAGGAGAGGTGTTGGGGATGTAAAACTACCTAAGTGATTTGCAGCTCCCTCAGAAACTTTCTGCCTCCACTGGATCCGCTATTGCATCCATAGCCGTGGAGTTCAGGCAGCAACTAGTTTGTGAGGACACTGCACAGTGGAAGAAATTAGGTCACAGATCTGATACAGTGGGAGGTAGGGAATATGGTTAGCTAACTAGGAACCTACTGGAATGCACTTAGGAAGCAGCCTTTTACTGTTAGCGCAAATGGTACAGGACAGAGTCATTTTCTGACAGAATAAAGAATTAGATAGAAAGAAACAACTGACCTGGTTTTAAGGAAAACTGCACATAGTTACAGAGGTGATGGGATGAATATCTTAAAGCAACAAACGCCACAGGATAATAAGGCTCAAGGTTCACACTGGGGCTATTTAAATGAGATCACTATATTTTACTAGGGAAAACATCAAAGCAAATGAGGGTTCTATATTTCACTATCTGCCTTTATAATGAGGAGTAGATTCATGAAGGTTCTTTATAAACCATATATTCTGAGCTCTGGAGCTGAGTGCATCATTCAAACAATAATAAAAGTAGGGGATAAAATGGATGTTAATGACAAGGTAATAAAAAGCTCTTAGGGAAAAAAGATGCTAAGATTAAAAGGTGTAAAAGTACTAATGAAAGGAAGACTACACAGGAGTGAATCAAATCAATAACAGTGTTTAAATTAAAGTTGGGTAAATAATTTGTGATGCAAGATTTATTCAAAGAACGCTGCCTATTTTTCTGTTCACTAATTGTTCTCTAACAGATTATGGTTTCCTCAGATTATTATTTTTTAATTTGAATTTATTTAATAAATAACTTCAAAATAGTTAGTCTGTAAATTGGTCACCAGCAACTCACTGGGAGCAGCCAATATTTGAGTGGTGGTGGTTTGATTCAGGATCTGGAACAAATACTCAATATTCACCTTCTGCTTTGCAATCACTCACATATTGACTTAAAATTCATTTGCCCAGATTCTCAGGTCCAGCCACACTGTGCTCAGCATAGGAACAAAGGAAGGCTGATGGAAAAGGTGACTTAATGCCACCTTTTCCCGCCTTCACTCCTTGGGGCACTGGAGTGTGAGGTGAATTTAGCTGTGGTGTAAATTAGAGCCTCATTGCTGCTGGTATTACATGCCAGCTGGTATTAGCATGCCAGCTGGTATTAGCTCTCAAGTGGCTGTTATGTAAGGAGGTCGTCACTGGAGTGCAGCAGTACTCTGACTATTCCTGTACCCCCTCCCAGCACTGCCTCACTACCCCAATAATGTCCCTATAAAGGGACATCCCCCGCTTCCCTGTTTAGGCAGTTTCATACCTCCTTTTGCTACTCTGTGGCATAAAGGGGGTGTTTTGGGATCCCAGGGGCTGGCCCGTTATTTTTACAAACATTCCAATCAGTAACCTTGTGTGAAATCAAACACAAAAGTGGGGTAAATAGAGTCAAAGGAGTTCCTTAAAAAATGTAAATACAGACTTTACAGAATTCATTCAGCTCTACTTTAAAAGCGCAGAGGGAAAAATAGAGCCAAAATAAATCAATGCACGACTTGGAGATATTGATGTGAATTTAACCAACATGGGGGAAAGATGAATTTGAACAACGGGAAGCCTTCTGCTCAGTGTTCACTAAGGAGAATGGAGGTAATTTTCCAGAAATGAAAATGTTTTGTGAGGTGGCTGGGAAAGGGCTGAAAAATGACATTAGAACTCACAGAAAAAGTATTGAGTATATTGAAACCACTATACAAAGAAACTATAGAGAGACTAAACTCTAAGACTGGACCGAATACACCAAGATGCAAATTGCAGTAGATTTACTAAAGGAGAAGAAGGATGGTCCAGTGGCTAGAGCGCTGTCCTGGGGTTCAGTAGGTTCAATTCCTTGCTCTGCTACAGATTTAGGCAAGTCACTTAGTCTCTCTCTGTCCCAGCTCCCAATCTGTAAAATTGAGATTACAGCACTTCCCTGCTTGACGGAGGTATTGTGAGGATAAATACATTAAAGAATTTTGAAATGCTCAGATCATAGGTACCGACTCAACTCCGTGGGCTGGAGCACCCATGGAGAAAAAATGGTGGGTGCTGAGCACCCACCAGCAGCCCCCCTATCAGCTTCCCAGCACCCCCCCAGCACCTCCCACCTGCTAGTGGGCCCCGTGGATCAGCACCTCCCACTCCCTCCTCCCGCCTGCCGCAATCAGCTGTTATGTGGTGTTCAGGAGGCTCTGGGGGAAGAGGGGAGGCGTGAGGATGTGGCACGCTCAGGGGAGGGGGCGGAAATGGGCAGGAAGAGGTGGGGTGTGGGTGGAGCGGGGGAGGGAAGAGGCGGGGTGGGGCCTTGGGGGAAGAAGTGGAGTGGGGGCGGAGCCTGGGGCAGAGCCAGGGTCAAGCACCCCCCGGCACTTTGGAAAGTCGGCGCCTGTGGCTCAAATACTATGTTAATGTGGGGGCCTTATGAATATCATAGATAAATTAGCAGGTCACAGAAGAAGCTAAATATATCAGAGCCAATTAAACTGACAGTTCATAGTATACCTCATCATCGGCCCTTTTGTCTTATCCTGTTAACTTTCTCATTCTCTCATCATGTGTGGGTGAACCTCAAAAGGTTTGAGTGAAGTGCAAACAGATGGACATCATACCAAATGGACTGAAGGTAAAAAATCCATTGCAATCAACATACTACACTGACTATGGTGAGAGACTGTGCCACACACTCTCAAAGAAACTGAGGAACCACCTGATCAGCATCCTTTACAGCAGACAGGAGAAGATCAAGAATGAGCTCTCAGAACTGGAGACTCTCATACAATACCAACCTTCCACACAAACTTCCACGTGGCTGGACTTTACAAAAATGAGACAAGCCATTTACAATGCACACTTCACTTCTCTACAGAGGAAAAAGGACAGTAAGCTATCTAAACTCCTACCTGCCACAGGGGGCTACAACAGTGGTACCCTCAACTCATCTAACAACATCGTCAATCTTTCCAACCACACACTTAGCCCAGCAGAGGAGTCTGTCCTATCTCGGGGACTCTCTTTCTGTCCCACCATCCCCACGAACATGATACAGTTCTGCGGTGATCTTTCGTCGTCTCCGACTCAAGGAATATTTTCAGCGCACCACTGAACAGTGCTCTGACCCACAGGAACCCTCCTACCAACACTACAAGAAGAAGAACTCTGCGTGGACTCCTCCTGACGGTCGAAATGACAGACTGGACCTCTACATAGAGTGCTTCCGCAGACGTGCACAGGCTGAAATTGTGGACAAACAACATCACTTGTCCCATAACCTCAGCCGTACAGAACACAATGCCATCCACAGCCTCAGAAACAACTCTGACATTATCATCAAAGGGGCTGACAAAGGAGGTGCTGTAGTCATAATGAACAGGTCGGATTATGAACAGGAGGCTGCCAGGCAACTCTCCAAGACCACATTCTACAGGCCACTATCCTCTGATCCCACTGAGGAATACCAAAAGAAACTACACCATCTGCTCAAGAAATTCCCAGCTACAGTACGGGAACAAATCTACATGGACACACCCCCAGAACCCCGACCAGGGGTATTCTATCTGCTACCCAAGATCCATAAACCCGGAAACCCTGGACGCCCCATCATCTCAGGCATTGGCACTCTTACAGCAGGATTATCTGGCTATTTGGACTCTCTCCTCAGACCCTATGCTACCAGCACTCCCAGCTATCTTCGAGACACCACCGACTTCCTGAGGAAACTACAATGCATTGGTGTTCTTCCTGAAAACACCATCCTGGCCACCATGGATGTAGAAGCACTTTACACTAATATTCCACATGAGGATGGACTACAAGCTGTCAGGAACAGTATCCCTGATGGGGCCACAGCAAGCCTGGTGGCTGAGCTTTGTGACTTTGTCCTCACCCACAGCCACTTCAGATTTGGGGACAACTTATACCTTCAAGTCAGTGGCACTGCTATGGGTACCCACATGGCCCCACAGTATGCCAACATTTTTATGGCTGACTTAGAACAACGCTTCCTCAGCTCTCGCCCCCTAGTGCCCCTCCTCTACTTGCGCTACATTGATGACATCTTCATCATATGGACCCACGAAAAGGAGGCCCTTGAAGAATTCCACCTGGACTTCAACAATTTCCACCCCACCATCAACCTCAGCCTGGACCAGTCCACACAAGAGATCCACTTCCTGGACACTACAGTGCAAATAAGTGATGGTCACATAAACACCATCCTATACCGGAAACCTACTGACCGCTATACATACCTACATGCCTCCAGCTTCCATCCAAGACACATCACACGATCCATTGTCTACAGCCAAGCCCTAAGATACAACCGAATTTGCTCCAACCCCTCAGACAGAGACAAACATCTACAAGATCTTTATCAAGCATTCGTAAAACTACAATACCCACCTGGGGAAGTGAGGAAACAGACTGACAGAGCAAGACGGGTACCCAGAAATCACCTACTACAGGACAGGCCCAACAAGGACAATAACAGAACACCACTGGCCATCACATACAGCCCCCAGCTAAAACCTCTCCAGCGCATTATCCACGATCTACAACCTATCCTGGAAAATGATCCCTCACTCTCACAGACCTTGGGAGGCAGGCCAGTCCTCGCTTACAGACAACCCCCCAACCTGAAGAAAATATTCACCAGCAACTACACACCACACCACAGAAACACCAACCCAGGAACCAATCCCTGTAGCAAACCTCGTTGCCTACTCTGTCCCCATATCTACTCTGGCGACACCATCAGAGGACCCAACCACATCAGCCACACCATCAAGGGCTCATTCACCTGCACATCTACTAATGTTATATATGCCATCATGTGCCAGCAATGCCCCTCTGCCATGTACATTGGCCAAACCAGACAGTCCCTCCGCAAAAGAATAAATGGACACAAATCGGACATCAGGAATGGTAACATACATAAGCCAGTAAGTGAACACTTCAATCTCCCTGGTCATTCTATTACAGATTTAAAAGTCACTATCATTGAACAAAAAAACTTCAGAAACAGACTTCAAAGAGAAACAGCAGAACTAAAATTCATTTGCAAATTCAACACCATTAATCTGGGCTTGAATAGGGACTGGGAGTGGCTAGCTCATTACAGAAGCAGCTTTTCCTCTCCTGGAATTGACACCTCCTCATCTATTATTGGGAGTGAACTACATCCACCCTGATTGAATTGGCCCTGTCAACACTGGTTCTCCACTTGCGAAGTAACTCCCTGCTCTCCATGTGTCAGTATATAATGCCTGCATCTGTAACTTTCACTCTATGCATCCGAAGAAGTGAGGTTTTTACCCACGAAAGCTTATGCCCAAATAAATCTGTTAGTCTTTAAGGTGCCACCAGACTCCTTGTTGTTTTTTTCAGATTCATTGAGATACTTACTCAAGTTTATCTGAACCTTTTGTCTGCAGAGTTGACTGGAACTCTAGACTAAGCCTCCCCACAAGATTTCTAGCACTAGTATTTCACAATCTCTATTTTGTGGAAGCTCTTAAAAAGTTCCTTCTGGTTCATGAGATATTATGGGTCTACTGGTATTCTCCATTTTAAGATATAACTCAATTAAAATGGGAACTATACTCACGGTAGCACAAGTAAAGCATGTTATCCCTTTTGATCTGAGTGGCTAGTCAAAATCTGGGGCCTTGCAGGTTGTTCTGCTTGGGAGGAGAAACTGAAGCTAAAGTCTGGTACCTTGTTTAGGCTGTGTTTGTCTCCCTCTGGCTGTCTTGTGTGGGTTCATGTGGACACATACACCCTTACCCAAAGCAATACTCCGTGGAGCCCTCCACCTACATGGTCAAAATTCCTGGGTGGGCTCACATATCCTCTTTGTCTTAGGTGGGGCTGCTTAACTGTTTCTGGAAGTGTGACCAAAAGCAACTCCTGTAATCACATCCTACGCACTATTTATTTGTAATAATCTTTGTACAAAATATGTCTTGTGAGGTATAATTTGAAAACTAATAACTCACTGGTCAATATCATGGTGAAATGTATGTAGTAACATTATGAGTAAAGTTATGAATTCCCCCTGTATGATATTGTCGGAGAAAAACTGAGTTCTCACTTTTTGTTTGGGTACAGCAAGTCAGATGCTTTATTAACTCTCACAATTGTGCAGAGGGAGAGAGCTAAGCAGGTCTCTCTCAACAGTAAACAATTACAGCAAGCATTTATACCTTTTGTTACAGACAATAATGAGCAACAACTGCATTTTGTTTATACATAGGTCATTCTGATATCTTGTTTTGCTCACTAATGTAGACTCTTAGTCTACATTCCATATTATCTACACAAGGTCGCAATAACTTCTGACACAGTTCTTTCTCACCCGCCTCACACAATCCTCGCTTCTACAAATCTCGCGTTATCAGGGCTACAGTTAGCCTGACTCTTGCTAACAAACTGTCATGCATTGCAGTTCTTTTCTGACAGTTCTGTTTCTGCTTCCACAACCCCCCCTTTTGTACTTCTAGTACAACAAACATTCTCAAACCTCTATTTGCATCAAGTCCTGGACTTCAGATTGTCTACATCAGATGCAACAATCTTAGGGGTTCTGATTGGATGTAATGACAATGCATGATTAGCATAAACATGAAAGGTATTACTATTATTACATCTTTTACAACAATAATAACATAATCCTAAGCTAACTAGTAGCAACACAAGCAATAACATTCCCATAGCAATAATATAATGGGGTTGTTGTACAGTCTTAGTCACAAAGCACAATACATCATACTTAGTACATAAAGTGGATACTCTATAAGCTGTCTGGAAAGCATACTTTTCAACTTGATATATATTTTGAAGCATGTGAATTTGCCCTTGTACTTCAGAGATTTTTTTGAATCTCTGGTAACAGTGAAAACAAATTCTGAAATCTATCAGGTACTAAACTAGTCCAACTAAAGGGTATCTGGAACCTAAGGGCTACTTGGAAAACTCTATCTGCAGGCCAGTAAATAATATGATTGCCTGCAGTGGTAATGAGATTAAAATGCATGTCTTGTAATGTGGTGTCATTAACATACACACAGCTATCATTAGCTTGAAAAAGTAAGTGTCCTGTCAGGGTAGTTCCTTGTCCCCTACCCTCCCAGCAAACGTAGTCATAAACAGTGACAACTTCTCCTGGCTTCAGTTTACGGATACACTGAAGCTGTGGGGGTTCTAATGGCCAAAATGTCCATAGACTACCTAACCCCATCCAAATGTCAGGTGTAATCCCAGGAGCACTGACTAAAAATCGATTGGGCATACCAGGAGGTCTAATTTCCCAGATATCTTGGTGAATTACCCAATCCCACATGCATCCTCCCCATGGACCCGGCAGGATTCGGTATGTGGGAGCCCACACTCCCTTTACCGGTCCATATGCTTGGAAGGAGCATTGAGAACGTCCGCACTTCCACCCAAAAAGTTTCCAAGTAAGTCTCCATGGCCACAGATCAGATGGTACTCCTGATGTGTCTGTAAGGGCAGTGGGCCAAGCCTGATGTTCTAGATCATTCCGAATGGCCATCAGCTGGTCATTCAGGAAATCCTGAATCTCTGAACATGCTAGATCCCACTGCAATGCCTTCCCAGCCTCAGTGATATTCAATACCATCTCTGTCAGCAACTTCTGGGTCATTGAACTAAGGGCGGAAATAACATGTAACTCACCAACTCCAGCCTGTACCTGGGTTAGTTGTGCTCCAGAAACAAGGCCAATGGCCTTCTCTAGTTGCCCCAATTTCTCATCATGTTCTTGGTTCTTAAAAATATTCCAAACTGCTGCTGCACTATTGGCCCCATCCCACAGGGATCCGGTCAAATCTCTCTTCTTTCTAGAAGAAATAACCCAAGCCCTCTGTTGTGCTAATCTAATGGCAGCCCCCTGTGAGCAATTTGGGTATTCGTTTAATTGTTCACTAATTGGGTGACCAAATAACAATAAGGGCCTCTCTCATTTAACACAGTGCAAATTCCAGGAACATTCACTATAGAACCCATCAATTGCAATTATTAATTCTTGGGGTTCGCTGGTAGTGATATCATACACGTTTATCTCCACTGATCCATTCAATTGTTCGCTTATATGGGATATCCTGAACCTTAAAAATATATATTTTCAAACAATATTTAAATAAATCACTAAAGTGTGAAGGCCTTGGCCATTGGTTTTATCAAATATGTGGCATTGTCTGTATTTGGATGTATTACAGGGGTAATAGTGTAATGGAGGAGATGGCAGGGGCAATGGCAACAAGGTGCCTTTGGTACTTATCATTTAAAATCCAATTAGGGAGGGCAATACATGCTGAAGGACTTATCCAAAACACAGGGCGCAGCCTGTAGAATAAACCCCAAAATCCAATCAATACCACGTTCCCAAGCATGGGTCCCACAAGTTTCTTCCTGCCAGTGTATAATTCTTTGTTTCTTCACCAGGGTCAGTTCTTAATGTCTCTTGTAGTCAGGAATCCCTGGACTTTGTGGTTTCAATGAAGCAAGTGTTCCTTCTTCTCTTTTCCTGAAACAGTGTGGTTTAGCATCATACAGGGGAGAGGTTACTAGCACATCACCCTGTAATGGTTTTGCTTCTTCTAGGAAAATTCAAAGGCACAGTAGGTCTGTCAGTGGACAAGGGAGAGGTTACTAGCACTTCACCTTGTTTTTCCTTCCCTGCTGTCCAGGAGGCACAGCAGAGCTAGCAGGAGAAATAGGCTTATCATCAGTCCGAGAGTCCTCCCGAGGTGGAGGGGTCTTTTTGCAGTGAGAAGCATGGGTCCAGGTGGGCAGTCCTTGGCACTTCACAGCAGTGTTGGTGGTTAACAGGACTTGGAAAGGGCCTTTCCAGTGTGGAGCCAAAAGCAGTCTTTCGTTGATGGACTTTTATGTAGACTCAGTCTCCTTGTTTCAATGAATGGCAGGGCTGCTAGGGTCTTTGGGTAGCACTTCTTTTATCTGTGAGAAAAGAAACCTAACACATTTCATTAGTGCCTGGCCGTGTTTTGCAGATCTCAGTTGCTTGGGCACATTCAGGCCCCCCCCCTTTTTTTTTTTTTGTGGCTGTCAGCCAGGTCTTATCTTTGAACTGAGCTTGCTAGCTATTTTTTCCTCAATTAACTCATTCCGTGCTTTTTCCTCTTCTCCCTTTCTCGGCTTCTTTTAACCTACAAAGGAAACTTTCACTCTTCACTTATACACTTTTTCCCAACAATGAACACATACACATTACAGTACACTAGTCTTATTATTCAATGTATGCCATGTACACTCTTCCAGTAAAAATAACTTTATTACAGAGCTTTGGAGCAACAAACCGGGACAAGCACACCCACTTTTGAGGAGTTCACTCGGTACAACCTCAGGTGTCCAATAGCTTTCCTCCCTCCCCAGCCCTCTGGCTAGAAATCTGAGGTAGCCAGAAGGATCCCATGGGCAATATGGGGAGTGGGTTAACCTTCCATGTCCTTGCTTCCAAAGACTGGTGGTATGCAAATTTTAACAACAATTTTTCAATTAAAAAAATCTGGCCAATGAAGTTTCTTTTTCTTACTTAAGCAAATGTATTAGACTTTAGTATATCACATTTTCCTGATTTATCCAAACACTTTGTATTCCAAGTTGAACAAAACAAGTATCTGCTTTTTGATTTAACCCTTCTATTTAATTTTGAACTAGACTGTCTTATGAAAATATTAAACCCAACAATTCTGGCCACAAGACAAACACCACAAGACAGGACAAAGAACACAAAAATAATTTCTATTGTACCAGTAAATGCATGGTACATTGAATGCTGTTCAGCTGGCATCCGTTTTCTCTGATGATCTGAAAGACAAAAGAACAGAGGTCTACCCCTTCTGGGCAGTCAGTCATTGCTTAAAATATTTCCTTTATATACACATACTCTTGTTGATTTCAGGCAAAACAGAGGAATTACCCCATATTTCCTTGTATTTGTTTCATAGGCAGCCCAGGTTTCAGTGGTTTCTACCTTATTAGTTAGAAAATTGCATTAATACAGATGCTTTCTGGCTTGCTTCCAGATCCAAAGCTATCCACAGCTTAAAGATTCTTACTTAAAAAGGGACACAATTAACTTTCCCGGACTTTTGATTGCCTTTTACTTCTAACTCCTGCTTTCAAACACACAGTGATCTGAACAAGACAACACAACCTATATTGGTAGGTTTGCATTTCTTTTACCTCTGCTACAATATACACTGCACATGTTCTGGGGAAAATGCACATCCTATCCACAATTCAATTTCCACAACACTAGCCACATCAATTTCTACACAAGGTGTAACTATTTCTTTTGTGCTTACAAAATCTCTATGCACCCCTAGTAAAATGACAGCTCGACCACACAGAGCCAGGGTCACTGTCCTTCTCTCTCTTTTTACCAGATCTTTTATCTGCTATTTTGTTACCCAAAAACAAATTCAAATCTTTTATTCTCCTGGCTTTGACTACCCTGCTGCAGCCACAACCTTTGGTCTTTAGTTAAAACATTTTAAATCTTGTAAAGCATTAAGTCACCTTAAGGATTAAATGCTAAATACCTTAAACAACACTAGTCTCCTGGGTCTGGCAAAAGTATTCTCAGTTTTGCAACGTTAAAACAATACCAATTCATCTCAAACTTATAAAACACAGATTGTACACAGCAGGAGTGTTCTTCAGCAAATTAGACTAACGTATTCATAGTCGAATAATTCCACTTAAATAACCTCTTGCCTGAATTACTTACAGACATTCCTACCAAGTTTCACTGCTTGATTCCCTCTAGCAACTACAGAGTTAACTTCTCACTCTCTTTTCTTAAATCACTTGCTTGTCTCCCAAACCGACACCCAATCAACTCAGATTTTACCATTCCAATTATTGTCCTGGGGATTTGAAATCCCCATGCTTATAATTACTTACTCCTTTCCTTCCACTATGCCCTCAAAGTTTCCAATCTGTTTTCCAATCTCTCTTTCTGTTGCCTGCCCGCTTGGGCCCGATCCTGCTTTTCTCGCTGAACCGTCCCTTCCATGGGCACCGGCTTTTTCACTACCAATTTAGATAGGAGGGTGGGCTTCTCAACTAGCCCCCACCCTTCCTGGTCTCTTCTCTTAAACATTCTTACTCACAAGGCTACCCGAGTCCTCCCTCGTGAGGCTTGCCACTTGGGCAAAACGCATGGCCC
>NW_020664419.1:35892168-35938792 GCF_002925995.2 Terrapene triunguis | reverse complement strand
TGTACTCAAGTAGGTGAGGGCAGAATTGGATCCAAGGAGCCCGATTCTCCTCTCCCTCACACTTGTGTAAATTAGGAGTAGTTTCACTGAAGTCAATACAGCTACGTTTTCTGTAAACCTTGTGAGAAAGAAGAAATAGGCTTGATGCAGCTACACTGGTATCAAAGACAGAGCAAAATAAAATCCAAGTAAAATACTGAAATGCATGAATGGGGAGGAAGGACAGAAATTATTTTATTTCTCTACAGAAGACTTTAAGCCACAATTAAGCAACTGGCCCTGATTCTGTCACACCAGTGGAAATTAGGAGCAACTTCAGTGTCTGTCTTAAGTTAGAGAAGAGTCAGACTCTTTGTGCCTACTGGGAGCCAACCTAGTATCAAAAGGACTTTGCAAAAGCAGAAAAGGATGGCAGTAAAAGTGATGACAGAACACAATAGGTTGATTCACGAAGGATGGAACACTTTTCATTGCTCTATACTCCTCCATTGTGTCATGGCTTATCAGTGTCAGAAACATAAGGCCAAAAATATAAAATATCAATTAAACATTAGAAATTAGATGAACAGTTCCGAAAACTGCTTAAAAAGCTCTAAAACTATGAGTAAAAACACTTTAACAGATGCACAAGTGCACCTTGGGATGAATGCTTTATGCATTATGGATTCAGAGTGGCCATTATAACCTTCATATCACTTTTTCACTTTCTCATGTGGTGTACATCTGAGCCTTGTTGGCAATGCACTGCAATGTGAGTAACCCAGACTTCTAGCTAACCTTTTATCTTCGGAGGTTTGGGCTTTCTCCTTCCATCTTTACATGCTTGTCGTGTGCTGCTGTAATATAATTATTTCAGTAGTGTATTCCACCTCTCTTTTAAATGAGCCACACCTCCATGCAAAAGCAAGGAAAAAAGGGACAGAAGAACCAGATTTTGACCTAATTCACCCTCATGTAAATCTAAAGAAAATTCACTGAAGCTACTTCAGATTTATATCAGCATCATTGAGATCAGAATCTTGTGAGCTAGTAGAGAGTACATGAAAAAGCTGTTAGCAAGTCTTGGATAAGTTAGCATGCCTGCATATTTTCCATCACTGCCCTATATGAGACCATTTTGCCACATGGGTGGAAACTGAAACACTCACTCTGTCTGCATCTAAATTTATCTCATTTAAAGAGAGGCAAAATACAGTGTTGGAGTGATAGACATTATGGAAGTAAAGTAAATGTAGAGCAGGGGCCCACACCATCCATGGAAAGTGGAACTCAGATGTTTACATGAGGAAACAAAGATGTAAGGCCTTGAGGAAAAACACAGATTTGAAGACATGAACTAGAGTCCCACACTACAGCCAAACACATTGGTAGCAGACTACTGGCAACCACTACAACAACAGGTGAAAATACAATTACAAAGAGTTAATTATTCATAATTCATTGGGCAAGAGGCATTTGCCTCCCTCCAGTGCGGAACCTGCATTTCTATACCACCCTCAGTGCCAACACTGTCCTGCATTATCATTTTCAAATTCCTGTCCCCTTCCAAGCTGTCTGGCTATTGCTTGACTGCAGCTCCACAACCCAATGTTGCTTCATGAGACTACACTGCAGTGTGCAATCAGGCTGAGGGAAAAGATGAAGAAGAGAAAATTCCTCTCCGGACATTCAGCCCAGTTGTCTTTGGCATACGTCATCCACTTTCCAGCTCTGAGGACTTGTCTAGCGGGGTGCGGGTGGGGGGCTCAGGAAAGTCAAGACAAATTAACTAAAGGTGTGAAGCTAAAGTTCATAAAATTTCTGAGTGGATGTTCTCATTCAGAGGTAATATGGCCTTAGTTCACCACAGTTTAATCTTCCAAGGGGGGCTCTTTACCTCTGAATGAGTGTGTCCACACAGAGATTTAATGTGCTTTAATAATAATACTTAGCTCTTATCATTAGTAGCTCACAAAATGTTTTACAAGGGAAGTCAGTATCATTAACCTCATTTTATAGATGGGGAAACTGAGGCACAGAGCAAGGACTTGAATTGCCTCAGATCACCCCAGAGGCTAGTGATAGAGCTAGGATGAGAACCCAGGTCTTCTGAATCCCAGTCTAGTGCCCTATCCAGTAGGCCACCCTGCCTTTATTAATTTATGACCTTTAAATTATGTTTTAATGTCACACGTTTAATTAATTCATCTTAACTTTCCTGAGTGTCCCCTTATAGAAAAGCCCTTAGAAGACTCTACCCCCTCCTGCGGTCTCCTGCTGAAACCTCAGTGTTGTTTTTACAACCACTTCATCACTTCACTAGGTGTCTGTCTTCCTGGCTCTAGTTCCAGAGCTGCTCTATCTGCACCAGCTGCTGGACTAAATTCTGGCAAGAGCATTGGGCTTAACTGACCTCTACAGTTCTGATCAAAACATCAATCTCTCTGATCCCCACAGAGCCACAAAACTGGACACCAGAGAGCAGCTGGAAAGGGGAAAACATTAAAAACTATTGAAATTAAAGATGACTGGGTGATAAAATTCCCTCTATCTAGAGGTGGGGATTGTAAGTTTCAGAAAACTCCTTCAAAGCCATGTCAAGGTTTTTGACTTTCAACAAAGTTTTAATCACAACTACATAGATATAGATACAAAAAAGCACAAGGAGAAATATGTATTATTTTATCTACATTTTTATACAGTTTTGTAATTATAATTGCGCCTGTTAGTCAGAAGCCTTGACGCTGATCTGGAGGAATTCTCCGAGATGTACAATCCCCCCCATGTGGCTTGGAAGTGATTCTCAGAAATCACTTTAATGCAGTGAGCCAGATTCTGTTCTGCTTTACACCAGTAGGAAGGCCATTGACTTCAGTGGTGCTCTATGGATGTGGACATAGGACAGCTAGTGACTACTTATTTAAGAAAACATTAGTAGCACTTAGTGCTGTTAATGTAGGCCCCAGTACAACTCTTTTCATTGATTTCAGGAGGATTTAGTTCAGGCCTAGCATGACCATGTAGCATATCAGCAGGACAAGGGACAGGACTTAAATATCAAATTAAATGAGTTGCCTATAAAATGGATTTATTTAAAATATACGTTTGGCAAGCAGGATGAAAAAAACTTAACACATTTAATGGTTAGAAACATTTTAGCAGGTATCACTCCAAAGAACCAAAAACCGAACCAGAGTGGTTGTTGTCATGTTTATAGGCCAAAGGGACTGTGAGCTTGTCTATGTTGCACAACATGATTGTGTTCAAATATGATGGTGAAAGATCCGCAAGATGCTGACTTGGTGTGGTCAGTATAGACCAGATCAAGTGCAGCATCATGTAAAATATTCCCACCTGATCTTAGCAGGGTTTCCTCACAATTAGCTGACATATGCTGAACAAGATTTCTCTTACCTATCACTGACCTAGCCACTAGCCATGGTCAAGGATATGTCAGGTGATTCAGCTAGTCACAATTATGTTTGATCATTTTGCAATGCAGACAAGCCCTTTTATTACTCTGTATACAGAAGGGAATTTGACAGCTAGTGCTACAGAGTGTTAAACAGGTGTGTGCCCTACCTTCTTCTCTGGAAAAGAGCTTTCTATATTTTTCCAAGGCTTACTAAAGAAACTCAATTCATTTTAAGACCAAAAAGGACCATTTGGAATCTCCATTATTGGAGATTTTTAAGAGCAGATTAGACAAACACCTGTCAGAAATGGTCTAGATCAGAGGTGAGCAAACTACGGCCTGCGGGCCACATCCGGCATGGTAAGGAGGCCAGGGCCAGGGGCTTGGATAAGGGGCGGGGGTTCCGGGGTGCAGTCAGGGGACAGGGAGCAGGGGGCGGTTGGATGGGGTGGAGGTTCTGGGGGGCAAACAGGAGGCCGGGGGGGGGAGGGGGTTGGATAAGCATGGGAGTCCTGAGGGGGGCCTGGCAGGGGTGTGGATAGGGGTCAGGGGACGGGGAACAGGATTGGTTGGATAGGCATGGGGTTCCGGGGGGCCTGTCAAGGGGTGGGGGTATGGATAGGGATCAGAGCAGTCAGGGGACTGGGAGCAGGGGGGTTGGATAGGGGGTGGGGTCCTGGGGGCAGTTAGGGGCGGGGGGTCCCGGGAGGGGGCGGTTAGGGGACAAGGAGCAGGGGGGGTTGGATGGGTCAGGGGTTCTAAGGGGGGCAGTCAGGGAGTGGGAAGTGGGAGGGGTCAGATAGGGGGCGGGGGCCAGGCTGTTTGGGGAGGCACAGCCATACAGTTTTGCAACCCCAGTGTGGCCCTCGGGCCAAAAAGTTTGCCCACCCCTGGTCTAGATAATACTTAGTCTTGCCATGAGTTCAGGGGACTAGACTAGATGACCTCTTGACCTCCTTCCGGTCCTATGATTCTATAATTCTATGATTATGGTCATCTAGTCTGACCTCCTGCATAACATAGGACTTCTCCCAGTGATTCCATTATTGAGCCCAACAACTTTTGGGCAATCAGAGGGCTGCAAAGCATTGATAATTTTATTACAGTTCTAAAACAAAGAAAATCGTATTTCAAAATAATACTGGAGATGCCAAAACTTTCAAAGTTTGGGAGGTCAAATATAGTAGTTGTAATATATATATGTTTACTCTTTGTGATGGGGTGTTTAACCCATATGTCAGGAAAGAGTATATATGATCTGAACAGCCAACTAACCTGCCTACTTGCACCTGGAGGGTGGGCCAGGACTAATTAGAGATAAAGCTCAACTATAGGGACAGAAACTCATGTGAAGAAGAAACAAACCTGCAGCACAATCATTTATACCAACTCTCAAAGGCAGACCTATAATTACCATAAAGTAAAGCAAATCTCATGTTATAATTGTCAAACAGAGTCCATCATATTTTAAAATTTACAAAACAATTAAATGGGACAGGTGCTCAGCTGGAACATAATGCCAATCAAGTTCTTAGAGTTATGCCGATTCTCACCCACTGAGGATCTGTCCCATGAATTTAATAACCACTATTCTTAATTGTACTTGATCACAGTAATCAACATGTACAAAAAGAGGATAACATAACTGAGGAGTGTTGTATTGATCTCAAGGGACACAAGAGTCAAAGGTGTTTATTAACACTGTCCAACAGTGACACTTAGGTTTGGGAGGTGAGGGGGCTTGCAGAGGCCTTGGCTTTACACTGTTCCTTGGCACACACCCAAAAGCATTGATTCTAAGTTGAAAGTTTATGGATCAAACATGAGACAGAACAAGAAATTAAAACAAGCACTTATACTGAAGCTGGTATTGAGTGATTATGAAGAACAAACTTAAAAGGTATTAAAGTATCTTTGCTTTTGGGGGCAAAATATCAGAATCTTTTTTGTTTAAACAACAACCTTTCTTTGATGAAAAGGAAATGGTTAATTTTACTTTCAGTCCTGAAATGGGAAGGGTATTCATTTGTCCTGTTTCTACCAAACGGACACAAAGAGAAGGAGAGATAGGATAGAAAAGGTGGGGGAAATATGGCTATTGTTGATGGTTTTGGAACACCAGATTGGCTGATCAGTTACAGATGGATGCTTTCAATGACAGGACGACTTTGACATCAGTTGCTTGGATCCTGGTTTACATTCTGGTCAGGATGTCATCTGGTTGGGTCTTTTCTCCTTAGACAGAGCAGGATTGTGATCATCTCATCCTACTGCGCTGATGCTGTACAGTTCACTTCAGGATTTGATGGAAAGAGTCAGAGAAGAGGATAGGAGGCACGAAGGAAGGGGGTGCAGAAAGTAACACAAAAGGGAGGGAGGCAGAACAGACCCGATCTTACGTGCTTCTGTGGTACTGGCAAATAGGTATCCCTACTGGTGGATTGTGGACTGGGTGTCATGATGATATGATGATTTTCAGGACACACAAGTGAATAACAAAGTTCCTTGAAGAAGAGCAAGGCCTAATGGCCTTCCTCTCGGTAAGAAAGACTTTCAGTCTGGCCTGTTCCTCCTGCCTTGGGGTCAGGGAATATAAGATGTGATGAGACAAGACTAGTTGGGATGCAAGGTGGGATGGGAGAAGAAAGCGATGACATTTTTTGTTTGTTTTTTTTAAATCTCTTTTAAAGAAACCCCAAAAGTGGGCAGCATAGTTCATCCCATCATTATTTTGTCTAACAATTAGGCCTAATATCTGCCATACCAATTTTGGTTCATTAATTTCTGGGTGCACATCGTCTGTTTTTACCAAGCATGATTTCAACAGTCTTTTTTATCCACAGTCCCTTTTTGTTTGGACTAATGCCGTTTTTCTGTCTTGTTCTCTTGTGTTTATTCATAACGTTCATTATTGAAAACAACTTGACCTATTTTCCATGGTTAATTTCCAAGCAGGCAAAAAGTATAGGTTATTTTGACATCTTATGAACTTGCACATACTTTTCACATTTGAGCTTACAATTGGGGTAAATTTTTAGGCCCAATTAATTAAAATTCCTGTTGGGATAAACACCAGAGTAAATCAGAAAAAGGAGGCAGAAAGCTAAAGAACACTTAGTGGTTTAAGATTATGTAGGGCTGGTAGACAATTTTTGAAAAAAAAAATCCACAGAAAATTGAGGTTTCAACAAAATGAAATTCTTGGAAAGTGTCTGCTTGCCTGGAAAATGTGGTCATTTTACATTTTTCATTAAAAAACTTGCCCCCCTTCCCAATGGTTTGGGTTAATTTTTGGCTTTTCAACAAAAAATCAAACTTTTTCATGGAAAGACAAAACATTTTCTGACCCGATCTAATGGAGTATCTTAATTTTAGGGAAAGATTCAGATGATGTTGTAATTCCGTATATTAATCTATAACTAATTTGAGACCTTTTGTACTCTTTTTGCTTCAGTACATTTTCATTGATTCTGTCTATTCTCCCATTCACTCACACCACAATAAAAAAGATTAAATCATCATCAGTCCAGATTAAAAGAAAAATTGACCATTACCTTACAGAAAGAAACATTGGGTCTAACACCCTTGGGCTCCGTATCTGTTTTAAGTCATTTACACTTGTGCCAAATGGATGAAATATAGGGGTGAAAAGCTGCCACCAGGGTAAGCAAATGGGGAATTCTGATTGAGTAGTGTTTTACATCCACATTGCACAGATGTGAATGACTACTCCAGGTGCATGCAGTGTGTAGGCTCTGGCCCATGAATCATGGGATAAGAACTCTAATGGTTAGATGAGAGTCAGTGGCTGGAGGCAGCAGTGTATTGGCAAAAGCAGTTCTCTAGGACAGTGTGGCCTAGAGCCTTCATTTGTAATCACAGTGCAGCCCTCATATCAAAAACATTTGCCCGTCACCTCGTTAGCAAGAAAAAATATCAAAAGAACAAGCAACACAAAATATTGTATTGTCTATTACTTAGCAACCACATGCCTTCTCTTCAGCTCTGAAGAGACTTAAATTTTGGCATGTGAGTCAAAAAAGTGACAACAAACCAGACAGGAAACAGATGCGACACCCTCTGACATTTTGGGGACTACCCAGACCAGTAAGGGGTCCTGTCACCACCTGCCCTGTAACCTGGAGGCCTTTATGCAATTATGGTTCAATTCGCTGACACCAATAGCCTGCCCACAAGCATAAAGTTTCTCTCTGGCTCTCACCAGCCCATTTACCCCTCACAGAGTGACACCAACAGCCCATCAAGTACCGAGTCTCCCCAAATCCATCCTTCCTCAGTTCTTACCCACTCAGACTTCCCCCCTCTGGTTTGCACCCCAGAAAGCATGAAATCAGCCCCCCCCCCGAGTTCTTCATTCATATTGGCACACACACTCCACACTGTTTGCACAACAGAGACCTGCTTAGGATAAAAATAAATAAAAGCGTCTTTTACAGAAAAACACAGATTTAAAGATGAAATAGTAAGGGGAAGCAAACATATACAAGTTCCACAGAATATAAACATAAAGATGCAGGCTTTGCACTGCCATATTAGATAAAATCCCCTTTCTAATACAAGTTATGTATTGCCTTGGAAGAGTCCCCCAGCATACCCTCTAGCTACAGGGGAGATCTAGCAGTCACAGACAGCTTCTCACCTAAAGGCTGCCTCTCAGTTTCTGGATGACCAACCTCAGTTCCAAGCCTGTTTTTAAAAAGCTTTTTCCTTTTTGCTTTTCTCTCCTGGTATGGTGACTTATGGTTAGTCGGAGTCGGGAAATTCTAGCCTGGAAGTCTCATTGTCTTCCCATTAATTCTCATGGTCCACCATTGTCTTTTCCTGGGCTGGACAATGGATGAGTACTTGAAGTTGGGTTTGTGTAAACAACTGGCCTGGGTGGTGTTTCTCCCTGTCTGACTGCTCACTGCCTTGCTGTGAAGTGGAGCTGAAGTTTATGAGCACAATTTTCTATATACACAAATACATCAGTTCATCACGATCATGGTCTGTATGCATATCTCCTAATGACTATCAAGTTCAGAAGGTTACAAGCTTTTGTAAAAGACCTCACTCTATATATTTTTGTAATGCAATGACATAGTAAGCAATCAGTTGGTTTAACTGCTTATTTGGGGGGGTTAAACCTTCTGGTCTCCCTTTGGGGGTGTCTGGACCTTGATTATCACCCCCCAGAAGCCTACAACCAATTAAAAGATTTCTACTGTCTCTGAGAGGCAATTAAAGAGCCATGCTTCACCAACCAATTAATAGTCACTTGACAACATCCATTTACCAACATCTCGGAGACATAGCCTTGTTGTCCACATCTGATATAATTGCATTACAGCACCACAAAGAACACTGCCTGATCAAAGTTTGAGATTCGTTGGTTTGAAAGGATTTCCCCCCGCCCCATCACATTTTAAATCTGAATGCACAGGATAACAAAGAGACTGTGTGCATTTGGCAGACTACTGTGGGGGTTGTTCTGCACAGAGATCATTATTGTAGGAAAGATACTGAGCCCAAGAGAAATAACTTTTCTGCCTCATTGGGGCCGAGCTAGTCATAGCTTTAATGTTTATACAGGAGGGCAAGAAGAAGGTGCATTTCATATAAATCATGATATTCCGTTATAAAGTACTCCTTGGCACTTTGTCTATTTATGTAAGACGGGTGAGCTCAGTGATTAGGGAACTCCTCTGAAAAGTGAGACCCAGGTTCAAGTGTCTGCTCTGCCTAATTCCGTGCAGGAATTTAAACCTCGGTCTCTGAGTACCCTAACCACTGGGCAATTGGCTATTCTGGAATAGGGCATCCATCTTTCTCTCTGCATTTTTATGAAAAATTTCTAAAAGTGTCAGTTTCATCCTGTAGGATGGGAAACTGAGGCACAAGTCCTCTGAATTTAGGTTTAATCAACTTTTACTTTATTTATAAAATTTTAGACAAAATCATTGTCTTTTACAGTTTCTGATCATATATTTATGACAGATAGTAATAAACAGATAAGATGGACCAGGTAGGGGCCCAAGTCACCAAGTTCTGGGGTACTGGGAAGGTCTCCTGCACTTCATGAGGGTAATCTCAGACTATCCAATAGTCTCTGACTTGGAACCTTGTTCACTTGATTTCTTAGACCTTTTCACATTACATATTCATTAGCTGTCTTCTAATCAATGTTAAGCAGTGTGTCTTATATAACCTGTACAATATACATGTGCAAGCTTCAATTTACATAACTTTTGCTGTCTACAGACTAAATATTCAAAGCGGTCTCAACCAAGCCTTTATTTGCATACATGCGCACAAAAGCCTTTGTGTGGTGATTGTAGCATGTGCCCACCTGAAACTAATTTGTCCAAATAACAAGTATGTGTAGTGGCTTAAACTGAGGTTAGATACTGGGGGGTAGTTTGGCAGGTCATAGTATTGGGAGAAAATACTGCTTGACAATTACATGTTTTAGAGCAAGTGTTAGAATCCCATCACAGGAATTACTGACAATTTGTCTTAGAGCGTAAACTCTTTTGCATAGGGATCATATTTTCCAAAGTGTTTATATAGCGTTTAGCAAAGTTGGGCCTGAGTTCTGACTGAGGTCTTTGAGCCGTACTGTCAATGGAGGTATGCTAGTTTAAAACTGTCCTGTGAGCACAGGTCCTGTGAGCACAGAATTTGTTATTCCATAAACTGTTTGTGTTTAAGCATTCACAAATGGCCTAGAAATGATGTATCATTAAATAAAAGAAAGCTTCAGCTATGAAAAGTCTTATTCCGAGGTTTATCATGCATTATTTTTTCTCCATTCAGCATCCTGGTGAAGAAATGCACATTGATTGGCTTATATCACATTGTATAAAATGTATTCTTTTATTTAGTCATGCTCAAAATATTTGTGAGTTTTTAAACTGCTTCATTTTTCAAAAATTCAATGACATTATAAAAATAGTCTTAACATTGCAATTAAAAAACAGAGGCTGACCCAAGTCAGTTGGCCCAGGCCAGCCGTGGGTTTTTAATTGCAACGTAGACATACCCGTGCAGTCATTTGAAATAAAGCTTAAGAAATTAAGCACACTAGTTATGGATATACCCAGCCTACAAAGTTCAGTTTCCAAAGATCCAATCACTGTTTGAACAAACATTACTCACATTTTTATTTTCACTTTTCAAATTCTTAACTGAAAATATTTTTTCTCTTCAAATTAGATTGGGATATTCGCTTAAGAAGATTAGAGTTTAATATCTGAAACCAGAATTTATGGTTGTAGTACAAGACAATATAAAATGGTGTGCCTTTACAATCTTAATTCATCAACCCAATAACAGATTGTTTCTTTATCTGTGCTCCTGTTATAATGGTATGTACAATAAATGCCAGATGACTTCAACGTATCAAACCAACTCTGATTGTGCCAATGCTGTTGGTATCTCCTAGCATTTATTCACTATTTTGAATTATTAAAAGAATGTATCTACCACTAACTGTTTGCTAGTGTCCTGTGCACTCCATTTCACTATTTATTCAATGCTGCAGCAAAGCTGGAAAAATTGTAAGAAAACTGAACAAACTGAGTGACAACCATGCATTCAGGACATTGTTTAATATTGAGACCATAAAAGGTAATCTACTCACTTTCTAAATTGCTCCTGACAATTATAGCACACAGTTAGATTACCCACAAATGGGAAAATAATTGAACACTCCAGTTAAATAGATTAAGGTTCTTTGATGAATATGGATTATTACAATTTATTTATTCATGTGTAGTCTACATAGTTTATTATTGAATGCTTTCTGATTGCCGCATATTGAAATGTGAGGTACTCTTGGGTTCCTTCTAGGAACCAGAAATTGCCAGACTGGATCAGATCAGTGGTCCCTACAGTCCAATATTCTGTGACTCGCAGTGGCCAGTAACAGATATATCCGGAGGTGCAAGAAACCTTGCAGTACACAGTTATTATGGAATAACTGTCCACAGGGAAATCTTTCTTCCTAATCCCCATCAGTTAAATGTTGATTTATACCCTGAAGCCAGAGAGATTTATATTCCTTTCCAATTTCTGATATTTAAAAATATCCTTAGTACTGTGACTCTGGGTATTCTTGTTACCCATATGAATGACCAACCCTTTAGAGAATGCTGCTAACTCCCAGTGTGAGTTAAAGCAGCCGTAGGGCTTTTCTAATCTAGGTCTGCTAGTTACAAGCCATCAAGGGGCCATTACACTGACTTGGGATCACCAAAACGCAATAGCACTTTGACCACACCTACTCCCCGGGGCACAATCCCCATCAACCCTCTATTCAGAGGAACTACTTACAAAATAGGATGCTACTCAACTTGGGCCACTGTAGCAGAATCAGACCTTAAAGCCCAAATCCTCAAAGGTATTAGGCACCTACCTCCAATTGACAGGGATTAATTCAATGCATGTGGCATTAATTGAGGATCTGGGCAATAGAGTTTTCACTAACATGAATTTGTATTTGGATTAATATGCTTAAATATATTCCACAGGCCTCTGTGGTGTTCAGTAGTAAATAAAGGTTATAAAGCTGCCCATCTAACAGTGATGCACAGCATGTACTTGAGCTAGGGAGCACAATTTGGTCTTCATTCTGGTACTGTCTGTTTAGGGGCCGTGGAACAGAAAACAATAACTTTCCTGGATTTCCACAGAATGTTTGTAAATTACAAGCACCTTGGGAAGGCAGAGAGAGAAACTTTTTCGGGGCCATGTTTGCAGCCAGGGGCGGCTCCAGGCACCAGCGCAGCAAGAGCATGCCTGGGGCGGCAAGCTGCAGGGGGCGGTCTGCCGGTGCCTGTGAGGGCGGCCGTCAGGCGGCCTTTGGCGGCATGCCTGCGGGAGGTCCGCCGGTCCCGCGGTTTCGGTGGCAATTCGGCGGTGGATATGCCGAAGCCGTGGGACCAGCAGATCACCCACAGAAACGCCGCCGAATCTGCGTGACCGAGGACTGCCCGCAGGCATGCCGCTGAAGGCTGCCCGACTGCCATGCTTGGGGCGGCAAAAATCATAGAGCCGCCCCTGTTTGCAGCCTCCCACAGAAGTTTGAGGGAGCAGGGAGCTTGAGGGAGCAGCCTCCAAACATGGCAGATCCAGAAACTCCAACCTTGTGGAGTTGTCGTTCTGCAGTGCTGTCCAGTGCTCCGTCCCCTCCTGGCATGGCTCCCTGAGAAGCCATGCTACTATTGGCTTCCTATCTACAAACAAAACTTCTTTGAGGGACCAGCATGGTGAGGAAGATAATGCAAGTAGAAGCAGTAGTACACCTCCACTGTTTTGTCGATGAAAGCTGTCTTTTGTCAATAAAACTCTGTAATGTAGACAAAGCCCTAGATTCTGTACATGTATCCAGCTGAACACCACACAAGTCCTGAAGGAAACAGACCGCAAAGGGTAGCTTCTCCCCTTTTCCTGCAGCAATACCCCCAGCACTAATCTCCATTTGGACCTTCTGTGGAAAACCACCTACCACAGCGGTTTTCAAACTTTTTCAGCTGCGTACCCCTTTCCAAATAATGTAGTCTACCACGTACCCGCATCTGAGATAGAGTCATAATATACCTATGATTAGATTGCCAAGTCTCACTAAATAAAATGCGTTGTCTGCCATTACCAGATTTTTCTCACATACCCCCTGACGAGAGCTTGCGTACCTCTAGGGATACACGTACCCCAGTTTGAAAACCACTGACCTAGCACAATCAGCCCTGGTCCTTGTCGAGGGCTTCTAGACACTACAGTAATACAAATAATTAATAGTAATAAGACCTTCCTTATGCTCCCAGGGGAGCTGGTGAAGAAAGCATGTCTTGAAGGCACTACTCTGTTTACAATAGCTATCTAGGCTTCTACAATGCATCTCCTTCCCCTCCTTTTGGGACGTTTCCACACCATTTAACTTTCCTTTCATCCCCTTTGATACATCTGCTTTATGAGTCAGACAGAGATTGATGTGAATGATTTTCTTATCTCAGTATGGGGGATTTACAAGCCTAAATTAGGGCTACATATTAATTACACACTTAATACAATATAACACACATTATAGTAATTACAAGGTACTAATTGCTTTCTTTTCAGCCATGAAATCCAGTTTATTTGGGGTTTATGCCTGCATTTCTTGAAGTCAGTTTGAGTTTCATTTGCGCAGGGAGGGAAAGCAGGATTGTGTCTTTAGTTTGCCTTTGTGTTGATGTGTATTTGCTGGCAGAGAATCTAATTATCTATTTTCCAGAATCACTGGTGGGTATCCGGGGGGGGGGGGGGAAAAGCGGGCAGAAGCAGCCATTAAAAATGTATCTAGAAGGCATTCAAGGGCGCACCCTTATGACCACACATGTAGCACAGACCTAAAAGCCCTTATGCAGCTTCTCAAGGTTATTCTGTAAAGCACAGACTGCTATTAGTGATGATGGGAGTTGGGTGTGTAAAATCCCCATGTCCTACCCCCAATCTGGTATTTCATTTTATCAAGAATGTTAAATTCCTCTTGATTTCTCTCAAACACTGAATTAATTTTTGTCTTTATCTTGTGCCTTGCATCATGTGCCTCATGCTCACAATACCTCCTCCCTGCTGAAAGACTAAAAAGAGCTTATCAGCCAGAAAGGTTTCTGCTACAATTTTTTTCAATGAGCATGTGATACATAACCCATGAATGCCAGCTCAGAGGCAGTGGGTCTTTTCTGTTGTTGTTACTTATTAAAATAAAATAAATACATCCCGGTATTCACACTCTACGCACTATTGTAATAACCTTTGTACAAAGTATGCCTGGTAAGATATCATTTAAAAACTCATAACTTGCTGATCAATAATACTACAGCAAAATGCATGTAGCAGTGATGTATGTGAAGTTATAAACATAAGTTGAGCTCATGACTAAAAGTATGTTTACCAGAGAAGTCTGGGGAATGGCCAAACCAGTTCCACAGAGATGAAGGGTAAGCTGACGCCGTAGCCAGCACCATTACCTGCTAAGTGGCCATTTGTTGTCAGGAAAGGAGGCAGGGGCAAAAAGTCTACATCTTAGCAAAGAAACAGCATGGCGTTTCCTTCCACACAGACAGCCTGTCACCTTGCTCCCTTCTGGAAATGCTTCTCCAAGGGGAGATAGGATCATAAAAAGGGGCAGACACCCGAAGACACCTGTCTCTATCTTCCTCACAGCCCATCGTATTCACAGCACCTGAAGCGACAAAGGATACGTTCATTGGACTCTGGGAGAAGGGGTCCTGACCTAAAAAGTTTGGTCAGTACGGTCTAGTCTGCACTACAGAGTTAGGTCAACTCAAGGCAGCTTACAGCAATCTAACTATGGAAGTATCTACACTTCAATTTTGCTTCCTCCGATGTAACTGCTCCACTACAACAACTTAATAACTCCACCTCCACAAGTCAGGATCAATGTAGTTAAGTCAATGGAGTGTCAATGTAGACACTGCATTGCTTACGTCAACCATTACTGGCTTTCAGGAGCCATCCCAAAATACCCCACATTGACAGCATAATCAATACAAGCGTTCCTGATGAGGACACACACCGCCGACACAAAGAGCAAAGTGCAGACACGCCTGAGCAATGTAATTACTGTGGCGGCTGTATGCCAACATAAATTAGGTTGACTTAGGGCTTGTCTGCACTGGCACTTTACAGCGCTGCAACTTTCTCGCTCAGGGGTGTGAAAAAACACCCCCCTGAGCGTTGCAAGTTTCAGTGCTGTTTTGTGCCAGTATAGACAGTGCACCAGCGCTGGGAGCCACGCTCCCAGCGCTGGTGACTATGCCCCTTGTGGAGGTGGTTTTTTTAGAGTGCTGGGAGAGCTCTCTCCCAGCGCTCTGCCGCAACCACACAAGCTACGTTAAAGCGCTGCCGCGGCACCTCTGCCACAGCAGCACTTTAACCTTGCGAGTGAAGATGTGCCCTTAATTTTGTAGGCCTTAGACTGTTGAAAGCATGTGGTGAGAAAACTTTGCTTTGAATTTAACATAGTGTGTTAAGTTAGGAACCAATTGTCTTTTATCTTTATTTTTTTGTAACTATTTCTGACTTTTATGCCTCATTACTTGTATTCACTTAAAATCAGTCTCCCTGTTGTAGTTAATAAACCTGTTTTATTGTTTTATCTAATCCCGTATGTTTAAACTGGAATGTCCAAAAAACCCCATTTGGAGTGACAACTTTTGTGCATATAATTTCTTTTAAAGAAATAAAGGAGCTAATATAACTTGTATAGTCCAGGAGAGGGCTGGGCAGTACAGGACATACATTTCTGGGGGGAAATCTAAGACTGGAAGTGTGTTGGCAATCACCCTGCAGTATAAAGAACGTTGGTGAGAGCTAGAGTGTAACCCAAGTGTGGCTGACAGGCTGCAGTTACACAGACACTCAGGGTGTGGCCTGCATGCTGTATGGCTGTTTGTGAGCAGCCCAGATGGGAGCTACTTCAGAAAGGCATTGTAAGGCACCCACGGTTGTAGGGCATGGGTGAGACAGCTGCACCCTGGTATGTCACAGCATATTATGCCTAACTCATGAATGCCAGCTAAGAGGCAGTGGGTCTTTTCTGTTTTTGATGCTTATTACAAAAATAAAAGGCACATACAGCACACAGAATAATAGAAATGTAGGGATGGAAGGGACCTCAAGAGGTCATCTACCCCAGCACTGAGGCAGGACCAAATAAACCTATACAATCCCTGAGAGGTGTTTGTTCTTCCCATGGTACCTGATTTACCAGTTCTCTGAGTTTGTTAAAGTTTGCTTTTTTGAAGTCCATTGCCTTATTCTGCTGCTCTCACTGCTTCCTTTCCTTAGAATCATTAAATCTATCATTTATGTTACATAGATCATTGTTATTTTGTATGCTACATTTGAATGCACGTTGAGGCCCCAATCAGGTTCGGGGCCCCATTGTGCTAGGCATTGTATGTACACATAATAACAGAAAGTCCCTGCCCCAGGGAGCTTACAATATAAATAGAGAAGATAGACAAAAGAAGTGCTATTAGACTCATTTTACAGATGAGAAACTAAAGCACAAAGATGTTTTCAAAAGGCACAAATGACAGATGTCCAAATTCCATTGACTTTCAATGGGAATTAGGCACCTAACTGCAATATGTACCTTTGAAAATTTCCCCCTAAATAACTTTCCCAAGATCACAAAGGAAGTTTGGGGCAGTGCAAGGAACTGAAATGAGCTCATCTGAATCTTAGTTCAGTGCCCCAGCCAGTAGAACATTCTCACACAGCGTTCATAATGAACATAGCAGAGGCGATAGCTTCTCTCTCTCTCTGTATATGTATATCCATCATAACATGGTGTATCTGCTACAACTTGTCCTTTTGCATCATACACACAAAGAATTCCTCCTCCCAACGACAGAAACAACTGTTATTTTATTTACAGATTTGGCCTGAAATGGAGGATGCCTGTGCGCGTACACACACACACACACACACACACGAACACATGCACACACACAGTGTTCTCTTTTTTTTGTGCTTTGTTTTATTGCCCTCTTCATACACACTAAGATCTTTGGTAATTTAAAGTATATTGTTTCTCCTTCTTGAATTGTTGAAATGAATGCAGCCATATTGGCACAATGGACTTACTTTAGCCCTTGCCTACATGTGGGTGCAACTCCCATTGAAGTCCGAAGTAGTTGGGCCTATTTACGCTAGGGCTAAATATGGCCCATTAGGTTATTTTGGGGAAATTGTTGGACCTACCACAACCCTAACTCTCTCGGAGCACAAACTAAAGATAGGGCCTGTGATGTTGCACTCCATATGCTTTGTGAAAATATGCTTATGAATGTGAATATAATGTACCTGGAATATGCTTTATGCAAAAGGTCTCTTGTAAGGTATTACAAAGCTTATAATCTACTAAGTGTGTTCATCCTATTTGTATGCATGTATCATTCTTGTATCTGAAGCTAGAAATATGAAGTATAACTCTGAGGTCCTATTGTAATTATGCAAAGTGTGGGCCACTAATGGAGGTTTAGAATCTTGATGGCTCCCACTGACTAGGACAATTGGTTGTAAATGGCTCTGTTTACTTGCAAACCTTCCTGGGTACATGTGGGCCAGCCCTGGAAGAATGGAGGCTGGGGTCTCACAGGATATGTGAACATGTCACCTGATACTGGAATCCATCTTAAACCTGGTGCTTTTTCATTTAGAAGGAGGGGTGGAGACCCAGAGAGACAAAATATTCTCGCCTTCTGCCAAGGCTATAAAAAGGGGTGGAACAGAACAAAGAGGACTGCCAGTCATCAGAACACCCCTGTTTTCCACCTAAGATGTCTGCTGGAACACCCCTGCTTTCCACCTAAGATGTCTGCTGTACCAGGGGAAAGGATTGGGCCCAGACTAGGAAGGAGTCTAGTCTGTGAAACAAGCTTATTGGAACATCTCTGAGGGTGATATTTTACCTGTAATCAGTTTCTTAATGTATTAGGCTTAGACTTGCGTGTTTTTGCTTTAGTTTGCTTGGTGACTTACTTTGTTCTGTCTGTTACTACTTGAAACCACTTCAATCCTACTTTTTATATTTAATGAAATCACTTTTGTTTATTAATTAACCCAGAATAAGTGATTAATATCTGGGGGAGCAAACAGTTGTGCATCTCTCTCTATCAGTGTTATAGAAGGCAGACAATTTATGAGTTTACCCTGTATAAGCTTTATACAGAGTAAAATGGATTTATTTGGGGTTTGGATCCCATTGGAAACTGGGTGTCTGGGTGTTGGAGATAGGTGACCTGCTGAACAGTTTTTGGTTAAAGTCTGCAGCTTTGGGGGCGTGGACCAGACCTGGGTCTGTGTTGCAGCAGGCCAGCATGTCTGGCTCAACAGGGCAGGGTTCTGGAGTCCCAAGCTGGCAGGGAAAACAGGCTCAGAGGTAATTCCAGCACATCAGGTGACAGTACCAAGGGGGTCTGTGACCGAACCTGTCACAGGGCCATATTGAAAAATGAGAGCCTGGACTGGGTTCTGAATTCAAACTTGGAAAACCACAAAGTTGAGGAATGTGTTGAACATGGGATTGTGATTCAGACTCATGCCTATCTAGCATTGACCAACTCAATCTGTGAAACTAGATGTCCTTGTATAACTAAACTACCCTCTTACATGCACAAACGAAGACTCTCAGTGAGTAACTAACATCCCAGCCAAAACCAAAAAAACTCCAACAAAAACAAGAAAATGGAGCCCTGATAGTGTTTCTTTTTTTCAAACATAATATGCAGCTGGGTACTCGCTTCTGAGGAAGCAGCATCCCAACCAGAGGTGTAAGTACTGACAGAAAACTGAAGCAAATGAAACCGACCAAAGAAATAGATAGGGATCGAGTTCCAGAAGAGTTTTGCCCCAAACAATGCCAGAAATGGATGATTCTTTGGAAGAGCTGTATACTAATGTATTCTCCTGTCAGGACTCCAGGAGCAGTTCAGAAAGTGATTCACAACTAACCTGGTATCAAAACACCCTACTCGCTGTCACTTGTATATTGATGTGGAGGGGTGCAGACATGCAGCATGTGTCTTTTGTACACTACATAAGCCTGTTGATCAGGCACTTCCTCTGCAAAATTCTCCAGAGAGAAATCTTAATTGGCACTGTCACAAAATGTGTCTTGCTGCCTCTCATTGAATAAAGACACTAAAAGCTTCAGAGCAGTAGAAAGCCACTTCACCTAAAACATGACATTGTAACAAGTTGGAAATGCAAAATGTATCCACTAGACTCTACATCAAAACCCAGTATGAGTGGGATGATTTAAATCCACAAAAGTCAGAACATTCAAAGTTAGGATTGCCTCATTTTCTATCCTTGTTTTCACTATCCTTCATGTACTATTCCCCTTTCCCCCTCCATCAACTCAGTATTCCCCTTCCCTTTCCATTTTTACCTTCATTTTCAGGTCAGATTCCTAAACTTAGCCAATTCACTTTATGAATGAAATGTTTAGTGCAGCCTTAGAAAAATCTGAGTCTGGCCGGAGGATATGAGGCCCCTGACATGTTTATTGAAGATGGAAAGACAAAAGTTGTATGCCAGATATGAAAAAAACCCTGCTTGTATCCATCACATTAGAAAAATTGCTTAAGAACAGCATCATCTCTTTAAAAATACCAACCTTTCTATACGAAATTCAAGGTAACCTGCTTTTTAAAATTCCTGTGCCACAATTAAAGCTATTGTTGGCAGATTTTAAGATGTTTGAGGGGACAACAATGTGTCACTTGCATACGGTCCCATAGCTGTGCCGCTGTAGCACCCATAATGTAGACTTGGCCTCAGACTCCTTTACACTCAGTCTCCCTTAAATATACTTACTAGGCCTAGTTGAAAATTTTCCTTCAAAAGTGTTTTTGACAGAAAAATGTTTTTTTGACAAAACATAAATTTTCATGGAAAATATCTGTTTTCCTCAAATCTTGTGGTTTTCTGCAATAAATAAATAAATAAATAAATAAATAAATACTGATTTATTTTTGTCTGAAAACCTGAACTTTTTGTTTCTTGGTTTTTGGCCACAAAGTTGAAATTTTCCATAAGGATGTGGGTAGGGTGACCAGACGTCCCGATAAAATCGGGACTGTCCCGAGATCGAGCAGTTTGTCCTGCATCCCGACCGAAGTACGGTCGGGACGCCATTTGTCCCAATATTTTGTTTCTGGCGCTTTTTTTCCCCTTGTTGCTTAGGTGGCGGTGACCGGCATGGGGAGTGCCTTTTTGGCATCACTTCGGCGGTGGGTCCCTCAGTCGCCAATGGTCTTCGGCAGCATTTTGGTGGCGGGTACTTCCTTCTTTGGCAGCAAGGTTTATTACCCGCCGCAGAAATGCCGCCAAAGACCGTCAGTGACTGAAAGACCCTCCGCCGAAGTGCCGCCGAAGACTCGGATGGATGAGTGTAACAATTGAAAAGGTGCTCCCCCTGCGGCGGTCCTGATATTTTGGAATTCTCATCTGGTCACCCTAGATGTGGGGAACATTTTCTGACAGCTCTACTATTTACCCACATTCTGCTGATGTGCAAGGGACTCTCAACTGGTGCAAATTATGCACCAAGCAGCCAGAAGAAAATATCATTTGAAGCTAGGTGGAAGCTGCCTCTGCTCATGTAACACTGACAGACCCTGGTCATCGGTGGCATGATCGAACCTGGGACCTCTGGAGCTTAGTGCATGAGCCTTTACAGCATGAGCTAAAAGCCAACTGGCTGATAGCTAAGGCTGTAAAGCAGACTCATTTTATCTCTCTCAAGTGGTCTCGGTGCCACTAGATGGGACAGAACACCACACGCAGGAGGTGTGGGGGTTACATACTTCCCCTAGCTGAGGAAATGCATCCTGAGCTTCAGAGACTTCCCAACTGAAATCCCAGACCAGACCCCACTTGTAACGCCAACAGATGTCATCGGTGGGTGTGACTGAACCTAGGATCTCGGGAGCTTAGTGCATGAGCCTCTACAGCATGAGCTAAAAGCCAACTGACTCTTAGCTAAAGCTGTAGAGCAGACTCATTTTATCTCTCTCTCTCTAAATGGTCTTGGTGCCACTAGATGGGACAGAACACTACACCCAGAAGATTTAGGAGTTATACTCACACCTTCTTCTACCTTCTTTCAGTGCCTCAGGTTTTAAACCACACCAGTTTAGACTCACTTATGCGCACGTATACATTAGTAGGTGGGAGTATTTTCTGTGGCCTAGGTTTTCAAAAGTTTGTCTACCCTGTGACTCTGTTCATATTGCCTGCACATTTGGCCCAATTAGGGTGACCAGATAGCAAGTGTGAAAAATTAGGAGGGGTGGGGGTAAGGGGCTGATAGGTGCCTTCATAAGAAAAAGCCCCAAATATCGAGACTGTCCCTATTAAAATTTGGACATAGAATCATAGAAGATTAGGGTTGGAAGTGACCTCAGGATGTCATCTAGTCCAACCCCCTGCTCAAAGCAGGACCAACCCCAACTAAATCATCCCAGCCAGGGCTTTGTCAAGCTGGGCCTTAAAAACCTCTAAAGATGGAGATTCCACCACCTCCCTAGGTAACCCATTCCAGTGCTTCACCACCCTCCTAGTGAAATAGTTTTTCCTAATATCCAACCTAGACCTCCCCCACTGCAACTTGAGACCATTGCTCCTTGTTCTGTCATCTGCCACCACTGAGAACAGCCGAGCTCCATCTTCTTTGGAACCCCTCATCAGGTAGTTGAAGGCTGCTATCAAATTCCCCCTCACTCTTCTTTTCTGCAGACTAAATAAGCCCAGTTCCGTCAGCCTCTCTTCATAAGTTATGTGCCTGAACCCCCTTATCCTTTTCGTTGTCCTCTGCTGGACTCTCTCTAATTTGTACACATCCTTTCCGTAGTGTGGGGCCCAAAACTGGACACGATACTCCAGATGTGGCCTCACCAGTGCCGAATAGAGGAGAATAATCACTTCCCTCGATCTGCTGGCAATGCTCCTATTAATGCAGCCCAATATGCCATTAGCCTTCTTGGCAACAAGGGCACACTGTTGACTCATATCCAGCTTCTCATCCACTGTAACCCCTAGGTCCTTTTCTGCAGAACTGCCACTTAGCCAGTCGGTCCCCAGCCCGTAGCAGTGCATGGGATTCTTCCATCCTATGTGCAGGACTTTGCATTTGTCCTTGTTGAACCTCATCAGATTTCTTTTGGCCCAATCCTCCAATTTGTCTAGGTCACTCTGGATCCTATCCCTACCCTCCAGCATATCTCCCTCTCCCCACAGCTTAATGTCATCCATGAACTTGCTGAGGGTGCAATCCATCCCATGATCCAGATCATTAATGAAGATGTTGAACAAAACTGGCCCCAGGACCGACCGCTGGGGCACTCTGCTTGATACTGGCTGCCAACTATTCATCGAGCCATTGATCACTTCTATCCATTAAACCCGACAATCTAGCCAGCTTTCTATACATCTTATAGTCCATTCATCCAACCCATACTTCTTTAACTTGCTGGCAAGAATACTCTGGGAGACTGTATTAAAAGCTTTACTACAGTCAAGGTATATCACATCCACCGCTTTCCCCATATCCACAGAGCCAGTTATCTCATCATAGAAGACAATCAGGTTGGTCAGGCATGACTTGCCCTTGGTGAATCCATGTTGACTGTTCCTGATCACCTTCCTCTCCTCCAAGTGCTTCAAAATAGATTCCTGGAGGACTACTCCATGATTTTTCCAGGGACTGAGGTGAGTCTGTAGTTCCCCGGATTCTCCTTCCCTTTTTTAAAGATGGGCACTATATTTGCCTTTTTCCAATCGTCCAGGACCTCCCCTGATCGCCAGGAATTTTCAAAGATAATGGCCAATGGCTCTGCAATCACATCAGCCAACTCCCTCAGCACCCTCGGATGCATCGCATCCGGCCCCATGGACTTGTGCATGTCCAGTTTTTCTAAATAGACATCTGGTCACCCTAGGCCCAGTGCCCACACTCCAAATAAATCCACAGAACTTATCATTGCAACACCATGCTCTGAGTGTCCCTAGCATCTGTTTTCCAGAAGCTGGGAATGGGTGACAGGGGATGGATCACTTGATGATTGTCTGTTCTGGTCATTCCCTCTGAAGCACCTGGCATTGGCCACTGTTGGAAGACAAGATACTGGGCTAGATAGACCATGGTCTGACCTAATGCAGTCATTCTTATGTTCTTATAATAAATAATATCCAAGATGACATCAATACTGTTATTTATTATTTATATTGTAGCACCCAGGGCCTAATTAGGATTGGGGTCCTGATGCTGTCTGTGTACAGACATATGGGAAGAGGCAGTGCCTGTCTCAAAGCCTATATAGTGGTTTAACACTATTTTTTCTGGGGCAACTTTCAACCAAATTCATCCTGGACCACATTCATCTGTGACATAAATCGTGCTGTGAATCGAGTTTTCTTTTCATCTAGGAATATTATTGGATAGTCATAGCTAATTTCACAGCCTATGATGGTTCCTGACAAGTGTTTATATCTGTATAGAACAGCACCACAAAAGCTGATTTTTTTTGTTTTGTTTCTAGAAACCTACGGGGATTACATTTGTTTGTTTTTATATGAAATGTAAATGATCCGGTTCTTAACTTATTCTTTCACAATGTTTCGGCTAAGAGAGTTGAATGAATGGAAACCACAAAGATGGCCTTTAACTCTTACTTTATTTTTAAATAAAGTATGGAATTATTAAGAAATCAGAATGAATAGTATAATTTTAATAACAACTAATACTATTGTGCCCTTTATTTCATGGAAGATCATGAAAACAATATTGGGGGAATGTTTAGATACTGATTTTCAGCCCCATCTTAACTGGGCCTACAATTTTATGATTTAGGATGTTTAAATATCTTCATTTCTGATTTGTAGGCAGAGTCAGATAGTTGGACATCTAAATTATCTAAATAGAGTCGACCATTATTTCTATGCACAACAGAGGCCAATATTTAAAAATATGGTTCTGGCTGCCCATTTATAGAAGCAGAGAATTTGGTCCATTTCATTCCTGGGTTTTTCTGATTAAGGGTAGGAAAGTTTCCCTAGGACAGGGGATGCAGTGGGCATGGTCACCCAAAGCAATTGACAATAATGAAAAGCTTGGAAACTAGATCTCAGATGCGCACAAAGCACCACCTTCAGTCTTAACTATTCTGATTCCAGTCAGTAAACTGTTTACAATAGTAAAGGTGTAGCTTTCCTAGGTAAGCAATTTGAATACTGACTATCACCCTGTAATAGGAAACTAGGCTACCAATATATCCCTAAGGCATATACATCTGTGACTGGAGCTAGTAAGTTATTGGATGTCACTGCTGCTCCATATAAATAGGGCTAATGTATAGTGGGCCCAATTCACCACTGGAGTAACCCTTCTGAAGCCAAAGAAGTTACATCAGGGATGAATTTGACCCCAAATCCCTGGCAGTGGGAAGCTTGACTAGTAAAAAAAGACAGTGTGATTTTGAGCCAAATCCAAATTATCTGTTGAAATGTTTGCATATCTAATGAATAACTTTTCCAACTGAACAAGCATCTCAGGCATCATTCAAATGAGTGCAATGCATATTCTATGACTTTAGGGGCATTTTTGACAATTGTAGTTATAAATGCAAATTCAACATGTTTCATGAGAATTATAGAAATATAAAGTCAACAATTGCTTGGGCCTAAATGCTTGACAGTTTAGCTTTTAAGGGGCGCAAAATGCACTTTAAAGGATGGCTGATCTGCCTCAACTAGATAGAAGGCAATGCAGGGGAAATGAATTGTGTACATTCATAATGCTTCTGCTTTTTTGTTCCATTAGGGAATTAATCTATTAGCCAAATAACTGAAGCTACTGTGGGCTAAACCCTGCATGTGCTTTCAAGGTAAGTAGCCCCAGTAAGCCAAATTCTGCTCTGTTATACCAGCGTGACAGTGTCCATATTTCAGTCAGCATCTCTAATCTATAAACTGTGAGATGTATTGGCCTAAGTCTGCTCTTTCACATGTTTTACGGTGCTGTAAACACCCCACATCAAAGGAGTTATTCTAGATTTCCATTGGTGTGAGAGCAGAAGTAAATCCATTGACTTCAGGGGGAGCTAGTCACATGAGTAGGGAGAGGATGAAGGTAGAAAGTGAGGAGCAGGAAGGATGATATTGTGGTTAAAGCACTGGAATTGGATGCTTGTGATCTATGTTCAGTCCCCCTGGCTCTGCAACATACTTCCTCTATGACCTTAGGCACGTAATTTAATCTCTCTGTAACTCACTTCCCAATCTTCAGCTTGTACATTTGATCCCTTTCTCCATCTTTCCCTTGTCTGTCTTGTCAATTTGGAAGGTAAGCTCTTACTATGCGCTTGTACAGAACCTAGCAAAAGGGGGCTGTGGGATTGGTTCAGGCTGCTAGGCCCTAATGTAAATCAAATGCATTTTTTTTAATGTGAGTAAAATGTGGTCCTGTACCTCACATCCAAATGCAGAACCTGAGTTATGACCACAGCTGAGTGGATAGCAAGAAAAATTATTTGTGAATATTCTGGAAACTTCTCAACAGAATTTTGCTTTGACATGTTACATCCCTTTTTATTCAGTTTAGGTGAAATTCCCTCTATTTTCATATTTTCTTAGATTATAAAGCCAGGAGGGACCAGTGTGATCATCTAGTCTGATCTATTGTATAACAAAGACTATGGAATTTCCCTGAATTAATTCCTGTTTGAACTATAGCATAACTTTTAGAAAAAAAAACAGGATTTTTAAAAGGTCCAATGATGGACAATCCACCACAATCCTTAGTAATTTATTCCAAGTAGGTACTTAGAGACTGTGATCAAATCACCCTTAACTTTCTCTTTGTTAAACTAAACATTTTGAGGGCTTAGGTAGATAGGACGTTAGTAGAGAATAGGACTTATAACAGGAAGTGAATGTCCATTGCACAGGAACGGATGTCACCCTTTTGGCAAGCAAAGCTTTGTTCATACAAATGACCACAGAATGAAAATGTGGGGCCTGTAGCAGAGAGTCATATAATCAGGGCCGGTGCAACCACTAGGCGAACTAGGCGGCCGCCTAGGGCGCCTAGTGGTTGAAGGCGCCTAAAAGCCCGCTCAGGCAAGGAGGTGGAGTGGAGGTGAGCTGGGGCGGGGGGGGGGCGCGGGGAGGGCCGCCCGCAGTAACAGGGGCGGGGTGCACAGGGGAACTGCTCCCCGCCCCAGATCACCTCCACTCTGCCTCCTCTGCTGAGCACACAGCCCCCACTCTAATTCTCCTCCAATCGGCGCCGCAAGCCTGGGAGGGGAGTGGAGGAGAATTAGAGCGGCGCCGGCGTGCTCAGCGGAGGAGGCGGAGCCGAGGTGAGCTGGGGCGGGCTCCCTGGGTGGAGTTAGCTGCCGCAGAGAGGGGGGCTCCCCAGGTGGGCGGGGTTAGCTGCCGTGGAGGGGGGCTCCCCGGGCGGGTTTAGCTGCAGAGGGGGGGGAGCTGCTGCGGGGGGGGGGGGGGGGTGGGGGGGGGGGGGGGGGGTAGCGCAAGGTGGAAGTTTCGCCTAGTGCACGAAAATTCCTTGCACCGGCCCTGCATATAATCACAAAACAAAATGTATTTGGTGATAAACAGAAGATTGTTTGCCATAGAAGTAGAATTTGTCTGTAAAGATCAGATCATCCAGTTAAGGAACAGAAAAAGAATGGCAGGTGATCCAAATGACCAATCAACCATTTCAATACCAAATTACAAATGTAAAATAAAGAATGCTCATAGTGAGCTCACAAGCAAATAATGAAGTTTTTTCATATAAAACATTCAGACAATTGAAAATAGTGAACGCATTTGTAAAAAAAAAAAATCTCTGTGGACACTTCACAAACAAGTAGAAGGGGTAAACTTGCTTAACTGTGAATTGTTTGCCTAGCTTCAGCTGAAAAACAAATGCATTTAGGACGTGATCCTGCTTCCAGTGAAGTTAATGGGAAGAGAAGCAGGCCCACAATGCAACAGAGTTATTGTCGCTTTCATAAGTGGACCACTGAGCTCATGGAAAAAGAAATTATGACAGGATTACCAGTTAAAAAACAAAGAAAACCCTAACATATTTTAGTCAAATGCACCTAATTTTAAACTAAAGTCCTAATCACTTGTCAAATTTTATTCATAATGCAAAAATTGACTCCAGGCCTAGCTAAAGATCTTAACGGATGCCAGGGACTTTGACACTCATCCCAATTATTATGCAATAACTAAAATAGTTTTTAAACATTTAGCACTGTCTCTAACACTTTGCTGATGTAGCAGAATTTTATAATGGCTGAAAAAGAGTAAACTTAATCCAGACTGCATGACTCTCCCTTTCATTGTCTCTTCAGAAAAACACAGCAAAGTACAGTAGAGTAATTCTAGATGCCAATAAAATAGTGCCTCATTGTTCTTCATGGAAATTAGTGATGCATAATAATGCATGTCATTACTGCTAAAGCCATAGGAGAAATCATTACTGAATTTTAATGAATGAGTTAAATGCCTGGGATTGTCAACTCTGTTTAAGGAATAATTATCAGAGAAAAATTAATTCTGGCATTCAGTAATTACTACTTCAAATATTGTAAGATTTCACTGAAAGGACACTTTGTCTCAAATGCTTCCTGGCAAAAACAAAAGGCATACTAACAAAACACATTATAGATGTAGGACATTTGATTATAAGAGGCTGGGTGTGGTAGAAATATAGACAGGGGTTTTAAAGTGACTTGCCTCCAGAAACAAAAACTAAGGTATTCATATAAATGCAACTCTCCTAATACAATATATTTTATACTTTTATGAGCAACTATAGGCCTCACCCTGGGATCTGCTAGAATGGTTCCTTACAGCCAGGGCCGGATTTAGGGGCAGGCAACCCAGGCAACTGCCTGGGGTGCCGGGCTTGGAGGGCGCTGGGCTCGAGGTGCTGTACATGAATAAATACAGATTTACAGATCCTAGCGTGCAAATTTATTGTTGTATATGACAGGGATAAATCACGCATGCAAATTGTGCGTTATAGGTGTGGAATGGGCTACAAATGCAATAAAAAATAAGGTATTCAAAAGTTTAACAAATGGGGGGGGGAAGACCCTGAAGATGCTCCTTGCCAGGGGCGCCATTTGGTCTGGTGCCGGCCCTGTTTACAACCATGCAAAGTCACATTAACTTCAGCGAGACCCTTTGCAATTGTAAGGATCTGTGATAGTGGATCCTATTGCAGGATCAGGACCATAATAACTATCCCATGATGATTTTGCCACCTACACTACTACTGATTTAAAGGGCTAAATTCTGCTCTCTCTGACTCTGGAGCTACAGCAGTATAACTGAGAGCAGAATCCGGTGCAGACACTTTGCATTAACTCCCATTACACTATTAAATTTGAAGTGAATGATTGCTTGCTAAAACCCAGTTTTTGCTCGGAAGGCTTAATCCTATAATCTTCACAGGTAATACCACGCTCCTCACTCAGACCTCAATGGGAGGATTACAGGATTGGGCCTGAAGGGTGCACACAGCTGTGATGTTCATGCTGATCATAAAAAGAACATTGATCCTGCTTTTTCCATAGAGGGGAAAACTTTAAAAAAGGCAAAATATGTGCCTAAAATACTTACATACAAAATCCTCTGCTGAGCAAATCTCCTCCCACAACATATCATACACAACTCATGAATCTGAAAAAGAAACAGAGAGCTCTTTCAAGTGGTGGAGCCCAGTTAATGCAAGTCTCACCCCCGGAGGTGAAACCAATAATAGGTAGGTCATTAGAAACCCTTTATATCTGACTGGCCATTAAATGGACTTTATCCACTGGCTGTTCCTTTCTGGGCTGGACAGAAAACCAGACTCTTCACCCTAGCATGGATGAAAGGCCTCTCTTTCCTCTCATCTCTGATAACTCTTCCTTTACTTGTTCCCTCTCCTCCTCCTGAGTATTATCAGGATTGCAGATTAGCCAGCTGTGAGTTAGCAACTTCTACTATCCCCCTGAACACAGCTCACATTCACAGCAACTCTGTCTCCTCTGCTAGGGCAACCAAAGCCCTCCTCTGACAGAAAGCTATGGGGATACACTGACCATGTCATCCTTGGGAATTAAAACAAGCAGTTTTAATATCTATTTCTCATCATAGTAGCCAAGTGCTGAGAGAGAAGATATTTAATCTTTTCATTCTGACAGGCCATAATGCTGGTGCATTGACTGTGTTGCTACTGGAGCCCTTTGACAGCACTCTCCTCCATTAGTGGCTTCTTCTTCCACTCCTTTCGTGGCCACTCTCAATGGACCTGATGCTTTGCTGTTAAATTTATTTAAATGAGGAACAGGGGAGAGGGGATACGGTTGGCTTTATGTTACTTTTGCATCCTCCATATTCTAGGACTGGCCAGAGGCCTGCCTGGCTTCTGGTAGAAGTAAGAGCACCCACAGAGCTGTTTCAGATTCTGCTCTGCCTATAACAGCTCCCTGAGGACTGTCTGCTGGCTTAGAATAGTTGGAGCATAATGTTCACCGGCCATGCCCTCTCCCTCCCCATACATGGCACATTGTCTGTGCCTGGGTCTCTGAGTGGGCCCAGCATCACTCCAGCTCTGCACTGGCAAGGGATCCCCATTCACACAGGGGACATTCACATTATCCTGGTGGAGCAGTGTAAAAATGTCAGGGTGGACCAGAGAATCAGCACTCAGGTTTCTTCCTCCCATGGTCCTACCTCCCAGCACCTTCTTACAGGACTATATTTCTGTTCCTTTCCCAGATGCACTTCCAAGAAAGTCCCTCAAATTCTACTTCAGCCTCCTGCAACCTGTCCCCTCATCATCTCTGAAATACCTCTCCAGTTGCTTTCACTTCACTCCCTGACCTGTTCTATCTAATCCTGCCCCTGATTCCCTTTGTCTCCCATGTCTTCTGACCCCACCCCCTTCCAGATGCCATTGCATCCACTTGCCTCTACCCTCCCCTCTTGCTGTCTCCCTATCTGCTCCATTCCAATTCACCCTGACTCCACAGGATCCTCCCTCTACTGCCACTAATTTCCTACCCTCCTTTCTCCCAGTACAGCACTGCTTCACAGCTGCTGCTAATTTCCACTCCCACTGTCCACCCCCTCATTTCTTTTTTAAAGCTCAGGAGCAGAAGAGGGTCAGTCAGTGATGAGAGAACCTCTAAAAGGTGAGAGGAGGGACTGAGTTTGAAAAAATAATGTGAAGCTTTGGGTCCTTCTAATCTAAACCTTCTGAGTCTGCATGCTGGCCTGGAGGTCTCATGAGATTTCCCAGACCCCCTACATTTGGTTAGACTGGAAGTACCAGGGGGCAGGTTCATCCCTGAGCTGGCACAGGTACCGGTGCAGGGATAGAGGGCAGGTAGCTTGCCTCTCCACTATTCAGGGTTTGCAAGGCTGACACAGCCCCCAGCATAAGTCAGGCAGCTCTCAGGGTCCATGTACAGACCTTGGCCATACTTTCTGCTGCCCCCAATGTACTCCACCAGCCCTCTGCCTCCCATGCCTTACCTCCACTTCGCTTCAGGCCCATGCTGGAATGCACCCTGCAGAGGCTGTGATAGGGAGATTTCCCTGGAAGTCTGGGGAGAGGGTTTTGTCAGCCTAACTGATGCAAAAGGGGCTGCTACACAACATTGGATCTGGCACCATGAGAACATTTTCCTTTGCCATGTTTCAGCTCTTTGACTTCAGGTTCCGGCCAGAACTAAGCAGCTCTCAAGCGCATGAAAGTTAACTATTATTATTTTTTAAAGTTAAACTAGCTTTTTTCATTTACAGAATGGTTCAGTTTGTGTTTGATTTATGTTTATGGTGAAATCTTAGGCAGTTTTTTAACCACTTTGTCTGTCCCTACCTTAAACTTAAAAAGACTCACTGGAAATTAAGCAAACCAGCTGAAGAAGATTCAAGATAAATGAATGAAGTGGCAACAAATCCTGCATCTTGGCAAGGGGTTAGACTAGATGACCCTTGCAATCTCTTCTAACCCTAAGGTTTTATGATTCTAAGAACTGCACAAGTACTGAAGACAAGAAAAAAAAATCTCTCTCCCTCTCTCTCTCCATCTGAGTTTTTTGGTCTGAACTCACAGGGATGTATGATCTGGAGTAACTCCATTAAAATTAATGCACAGACACTGTTGAAAAGCTAGTTTCAGTGAGGTCAGAATTAGACCCTATGTAATTATAAAAGTGTCCATAAACTTTATTGTGGTTGAATTTTAGAGTTGTGGAATTTGAGCTAGTGAGTTCTACAACGTGACACTAAAGAGTTAACAGGAAAATGTAGATTTACACATTGTATAAAAATGGTGATCCAGATGTAGAGAGACAATGTTACCCTTTGTTACAAGGACTGCCATCTCATTACTTTTTTCCCACGTATTTCTGGTGACATATCAGTAATTGGATGCATAAGCTGTCAGACACCAGTGCTCCCAAGCTCCCTTTCAACTTGGTGTTTTACAGTATGTCAGGCTTTTTTCCTGTTTAATAAAAGATGGTGTTATATGCAACAACATATTCATAGCATTCAATGTCACACTAATATTACTCACCAAAACTATACTAAAAATGAGTATAACCTCCTCCCATTTTGTAAAGGAACGGTCTTACATTATGCAGGATCCAGTCCTCAGTGCAAATACTGACTTTCAGCATCCCATAATTTAGGAAACATAAGAGAAATAGACCTGAAAATAATCAAATGTAATACCAACTAGAAAGTTAAATTAGTGACATCAATTCCAAAAACAATTTTTGGTTGAGTTATCTTACTGTTTCTCTATGCACGAGTTAGACATTATTTTATACGAAGTTCAGATGGGGATTAGGTTTTTCCAAGAAAAACTGATTGCATCTTCAAAATGTGGATTTCCTTTACAGAGCATTGCTCTCAGTAAACTGTATTATAGAGAGAGCTGAAAAGTTACTCCAGCTTTCTGCTGACTCATTTTTAGAATTGTGTTGATGACTGTATTTGCACCATCAGTACGTGCATGCGAAAAGTGATATTCTATGGGTTCTTCATGGAAAATCTTAGATTAAGTTAATGGCAAAAAATTGTCACTGTTAGCATTTCCACCTCACTTCAGAAATGGTGTATTCAATAAATTTAATAACATTGGTGAATTTGTAGCTGGACAACATTTTGCCTGAAAAGTCCTCTATCCACAAAATCATTTAAAAACATGTGGAGAATCTTTGCTACAGAATAGTAGGATGCTCTCCCATTCCACATATCCACCTGATTTTTTTAAGGCCAGAAGGGACCATTAGACCATAGACTGTCCCCTTGTGTAAGACAGGTCATAAAATTTAATTCAGTTACTCCTGTACTGACCACAATAACTTGTGTTTGACTAAAGCATATCTCCCAGAAAGGCATCCATCATGTAATTCTGCTTCTTTGGTTTCTTTGGAATTACACTACAACTTCTCATAGCTTTTACAGGCAAGAACAAGACTAGAACTTCTTGAACCTTGTTTCCTTCCTCACCTCCAAGTCCCAGGCAGACTGCGAAGAACTACAAAAGGATCTCACAAAACTGGGTGACTGGGCAACAAAATGGCAGATGAAATTCAATGTTGATTAATGCAAAGTCATGCATATTGGAAAACGTAATCCCAACTCTACATATAAAATGATGGGATCTAAATTAGCTGTTACCACTCAAGAAAGAGATCTTGGAGTCATGGATAGTTCTCTGAAAACATCCACTCAACGTGCAGCGGCAGTCAAAAAAGTAAATGGAATGTTGGGAATCATTAAGAAAGGGATAGATACAGGGCCAGCTCTACCTTTTTTGCCGCCCCAAGCGGCGAAGCAAAGAAAAAGAAAGAAAAAAAAAGTGGCCGCAGCAGTGCCACCAAAGAAGAAAAAAAGAAAAACCTGCCGCTGAACTGCCGCCGAAGAAGAAGAAATAAAAAACCTGCCGCCGAACTTCCGCCAAAGAAGGAAAAAAAGAAAAAGGTGCCACCGAAGAAGGGGAAAAAAAAATCGGAGTGCCGCCCCAAGAACGGACGGAGTGCCGCCCCTTCAGATTTGCCACCCCAGGCACCTGCTCCTTAGCTGGTGCCTAGAGCGGGCCCTGGATAGATAACAAGACAGAAAATATCATATTGCCTCTATATAAATCCATGGTATGCCCAAATCTTGAATACTATGTGCAGATGTGATCGGCCCATCTCAAAAATTATATATTGGAATTGGAAAAGGTTCAGAAAAGTGCAACAAAAATTATTAGGAGTATGGAACGACTTCCACATGAAGAGAGATTAATAAGACTTGGACTTTTCAGCTTGGAAAAGAGATGACTAAGGAGGGATATGATAGAGGTCTATAATGACATGACTGGTGTGGAGAAAGTAAATAAGGAAGTGTTATTTACTCCTTCTCATAACACAAGAACTAGGGGTCTCCAAATGAAATGAATAGGCAGCAGGTTTTAAACAAACAAAAGGAAGTATTTTTTCACACAATGCAGTCAGTCAGTCTGTGGAACTCTTTGCCAGAGAATGTTCTGAAGGCCAAGACTATAACAGGCCTCAAAAAAGAACTAGATAAATTCATGGAGGATAGGTCCATCAATGGCTATTAGCCAGGATGGGCAGGGATGGTGTCCCTGGCCTCTATTTGCCAGCAGCTGGGAATCTGCGACAGGGGATGGATCACTTGATGATTACCTGTTCTATTCATTCCATTTGGGGCACCTGGCTTTGGCCACAGTTGGAAGACAGGATACTGGGCTGGATGGACCTTTGGTCTGACCCAGTATGGTTGTTCTTATGTTCTTAACGCCAAGAGTATTTCAAGTTTAAGAAAACTACAATATGTTTTCTACTTAAAGTGAACTCTGAGTTCTGTAGCAGGGATAGAATAATTCCCCTAAAGCTAGACTTCAATAATAGGCCCCTCATCTACTATGGCCCACATCATTGACTGCAACTGAGAAACACACACCACAATTTGGGAGCGGGTTGCAAAGGAGGTTTTCCACTACCTCTGAATTCCCCATATCCTCAGTCATGCATTGGTCTGATCACTTGGTGTAATAGGGCATCCTCAGGACCACTCCAAATGATGCTGGTTGCCATCCATGAGTAGTCCCATTGGCAGTGTTTAAAGAGGGAGAGGGAACCAAACTGGCTTTTAAGATCAAATTCTCTTTCCAGGATTCAGCCTAAGTAGAGGATGCCACCCAATGGGACTCCATCTGGATGTGGTAATGGAAAGTGAAAAGAATACAGAAAAATGCTAGTAAAAGTTGCTGGCTTATCTGACCTCCAGTTTAAAGGTAGAAGAGCCCCAAAAGGTTCCTCCTCCAGAAGCAGCACTATCTATCCCCTCACAAAAGGAGAGGAGCCCAAAAGAAACCAGAGTCAACTGATTATTGGCAACAAATCAGACTTGTATGGGTAGGAGTGAGCTCAAAAGTGCTGCCAAAGGGAACACCGAACAGAGAACCCCAGGTAAATCTCATTGCACTGCTCCAAGAAGAGATCAAAGCCACCCAGCAGGGCTCTGCCTGACTGCATGCTAAAGAGAGGAAGGAATGTGGCTCTAGAGTTTCTGCGTGCCTACCCCATGAAAGGTGCTGGATGGAGAGCCCTGGAGAATGAATGGGTTTATTTAGTCACATGGTAGGTAATAGATGTAAAAGCTCTTTCCACCTTACTTCTCTCACCACTCATCCAGAGGCACCACCTTCAGAGCAAAGAGGGTAGCTCTATCTCCACTCCCATCCATTTCTTGGTCTTTCCAATGACACTGCCAACAGTGATTCCAGCTGGGTTAGTTTGTGTCTTTTGTGCATGTGTGTGCCTATTCTAAAACAGTATAATCATTTCATATAGCTATCACAAATTGATATCTTCTGGTCAGTATCCACTTTGTGGGCCACTAACAATCCCATTTACAGTTCAATCACTCTCACCTGTAGAATATTTATTTATTGTTGAGACTTCCCTTGGATACAACTCAGTTAAAAGAGTGAATACACTTTTTTGGACAATAGTTCATTCCTATACCCATACTCTCACAACTTCAGCCATAGCACTGTGTACAAACACATTGGGCCTGCTTGCTCGCAGCATTATTCCAGCTTCACCCTGGTGTGTAACTCAGTTGAGAGAAATGGCATTTCAAGGGCAAATAATTAGGGAAAACACAGTGATCAAGCAGGCCAATTGATCTGCATAAACCACAGCTCATCCCCACATATAAGTTTTCCCTTCTTTGTCTCAAACTGTTTTTCAACATTCAAGTGAGCACATAAAACTATTCTCTGTGTATGTTCCACCTCATCCTCAATAATGCAAACTGACAGAGTTCTGGTTTTATAGCAGGATGCAATTAGAACAACATACAAACTGTACATCGCTGAAGGAGGAGAGGGAAAGGATTTTATTCCATGCTATTGAATTTGTGGCTTCCTGTGCTGACTCGGCAAAGCGCCTCTCAGTTTCCATGTGAATATGTTACCCAAGAGTTTTCCTTTTTACATCTTAAGATCAAAATGTTCATTGCAACTGGGCACAGAAGCTTTATTCAGACTCTTGAAATGCTGGCATTGTTGAACAAAGCCCACGGGTTGGGCAAAGTGAGCTATCATGTTCTTTTTGTGGCTTTGCGCCCCGCTAATTATTAAAGTCACATATTACAAAGCCAAATCATCCTGTGATAAAAGCTGCCCTGGTTTAATACATTGTTCTGAATGTTACTCCTCTCTTACAGCCATACATAGCACATAACAAAATATAGTGATGGCCCTCTTCCTACAGAAGTGTTTGTGGGGTGCAAAGGAAAAATCCAAGATTTCTTCATGCAGTTTCTCCTATATTATTCCAGGAGATGTCATGAGGGTGAGGGTAGGGAGGAAAGACTAAATTGGCCCTCTCTTTCCTCCACGAAATGAGACATTGTTCCACTTCAAATGCTATAGGTATCCATGGACCTACCTGAGACACAAGGATATCTGTATGGAGATCACTTTGGAACTTCTGAGTTGGCTGCCCTGCAGCTACCACAGCACAGAGGTGAGCCACAGAAAAGATTTTACCCCCTAGGACTGTATTTTCTTTTTCTAGTGCTGGAGGGGTCCATAAGCCCCTACCAAACCGCTCCCTTCTATGCCTACCTTTGCCTCATCCCCTCCCCTTTCATGAACTCCACCCTTGCAGAGAACTTTCCTTAGACTGTCAGAAAGGGGGTAGATGGTGCAGAGGAGGCAGCTCATCCCCTTCCAAACAGGCAGGATACATCTGCTGCAGAAGGCTCCCTCTACAGAGATCTCAAAGATACAAACTTACCCCATATTTCTACTCATGTGAATGGAAAACGATGTGCTCACAGCAATGTCTTAAATTCCAGTGCCCCAGGGGAGGAGACGTAGCCAGGCCAGCATTGCATACGCCTGCCAGTGACAAAGTGTTGGATGGTGTGAACAGCATTAACATTTCATGCCTTGTGTAATGTATGCATCAAAAATGTATCTACTTGTGTCATTGTTGCTTGAATGAAGCACAGGATGTACTGGGAAATGAAATACTGGACTGTAAAAACCCACATGGCAGCAACTAGTGACCAAAGAGATACAGCAAACCTGTCCCAAAGCCTTCTTGAACAAGCAGCCCCATGTCCAATGCAATTGTTCTAGGGTATTTCCAAAGTTTCCAGTACTAATTTGACTGAAGTTTAAAGACCACCTCTTCTAGAACTGCCTCTTTTTACTGGTGCCTGGGGTGACTGATTAAGACAGGTTCCATGAGAGAGAACACCTGTGACTGTAACACTAGCAATGGGGCACATGCCGTCCTGTCATAGATAAACATGCTGCAGGGAAGTCACTCACTTAAAATGCCACAATTGTTAACAGTGGCATAGTCCCTTCTGATAATGAGTGGCTAGAGAGGCAATTTAGAGTCTATCCCAATAAATGTAGACTAACCCTGAGGAACATCTTCCCCTCTTTCCAACTGCCTTCCTCCCCTGCTCCCAGCAGTATGGCCCCTATGAGAACCATTGTCAATGGGTAATCCCCCTGGTCTCCCTACAGATTGAAAATCTGCCCTGTCCCAGGGGTAGTATGTCACGGAGAGATGCCTTAACTCTGCCCACTCCAACCCCCAATTATGTGGCTCTGACACAACTGGCTATTCTGCCACATATTGCGTCAGACAGAGGAGCATGTGTTCCAATAACTGACCCCAAGTCAGAGACAGTAACTTACATTTCATGACTCAATGACCACATGCCAAACAAGCAATTTCTTAGTGACATTAGGGCCCACAGCTATGCAACATGGCAGATTCAACCATGTGACACCCTCACCAGTGTATATATTAGCCATGAGCAGGGAAGCCTAGCTAACGCTTTCAGTACTATGAACTGGAACAATGATGAAGAAGCCTTTGCCTAATGTGGTATGACAGGAATAATGTAACAAAATGGCAACAATTAAGAAGACAGGCCAACTCATCTTCCCTATCCCAACAGTTGCAGTTGCCTACATAAGGAATCCTCCAAGCACCCAACACACTGGGATTCACCTCTGGCTAAAGTCAAGAGACAAATGTCATAATTTCTTCTTGGAAGCTGTGCCTTCCCTTTCCAGACTCAGCATATTATAGCCCCAACTAATTGCCAGCTCTAACATGAACAGAGCAGATAGACTAAGCCAGAGGTTCTCAAACTGGACATTTCAAACCCCAGGGGAGGTCACACATTGGTGTCAGTGGATTGCAACCATCCTTCCCTTCCCATGTTGGAAGGAAAGGGTGATTCCTCCCTGAGCTAATTGGGTCTCCTTATAGAAAATGGGGTCCCAATACAGAAAAGCGAGAACCACTGGACTTGACTACACCAGAATCCCATGGCTATAATGTCTTTTAAACAATTATCCTCATTAGGAATTTAGATATTTAGGCAAGTTGACAAATTTAGCCCTGTTATGCATATACTACTCCCATCAACTTCAATACAGCATTTGAATTGAAGAATCCTCTCTACCATACTTCACTGTTACTGGCTGGAAAAAATAATTGAAAAAAAAGTTCCTTTGTTTGTTGCATTCTAAAACTTGATTATTCCAATTTAAGTGCTCCTTTAAGGGGATTCTCAAGCAGGTACTTGAGGACAGAATTTCTCCCTCTGAGTTTTAGCATTTTCTGGTTCACTTAGATTTGTCAAACAAATAGCAAACAATGTTTCATTTCAGAAGCTTTCCAGAGTAAGGAAATGTGTGTTTTTGAAATTAATTTATCATAGCTAATTACAAATGTATCAAAGCCACAAAACTTCATAACCTAGATTTTTTTTTAATGTTCCTTTAAAGGAAACAAACTGGATGTTACAGCATTGATGATTCTGATTATTCTGGACCGTGTTGTTTTTCTCCTCTTCATTCTTAAAAAGATCTCCAGTGGTTTTCACTGTCTTGTGGCATTTTACTCTAAGAGTGTTGTTCTGAAATAAACATCTCCAGTCTTCCACTTCATCACTTTCAATTATGCCAGAGTATTATAGGGCTGGCTTATCTGCCTCCAGCATTATGAAGTATTTGGGAATACCACTGAATATTTATTCTGAGCAGGAAACACGCAGTGTGCCAACCAATTAGCAACTGAACATGGACTCCCTTGTTATTTTTGCAAATACTCCTGTGGTTCTGTCCTACTTCCTCTAAGCAGGGTGCTATTCAGGACTGGTGATATTTTTAATCATGTAATCAAAATCACAACAAACACATCATGGGCTGAACAGTGATGGGCCAAGACAGAAAGATTTGACCTGCATTGGTTGCAGGGGTCTGAAAGTGTGTGAATCATGTTTTATCTGTATCTGGCAAATGACTGTGTGGCGTTGCACCAAGTGTTCTTTCATCAGCATTCGGCATGAAGAAAACAGGAAAATAACAACAGTGCAGAAAGATGAGATGGAAGGGAGATAAAAGGAGATCACTGAGTGGAAAACGACATGTTTATTAAGGTTCCTTCTGATGACAGGATAGTCATTCTTATTTCTGTGAACATGTATATTCAGTGATCTATTTCTGTAGTGGGGGGAAACAGAGTCCCTTCCTAATAAATATCTTCACTATTCTAGTTGTTTACTATTATCGTAAGCGTGTTTAAAAAATCTGGAGAGCCATGCAGTAAGAGCATCTCTGGCCCCTCCCACCAACCTCTACTGCATGTGTTAGCACCATTGTGTGGTCAAGATTTTGATCCTGCAGGTCCTTGCTCACTGCACAGCTGCATGTACAAGCCTGTTGTGTTCTAGTGTGAATATGAGTAGAGGTTATGTCTGGATGCAAGCAAGGTTAAGCCACTAGCCATAATCCTCTGCTCTGAGCAATAGCAAGTCTCTTGTGCAGTCTGCTCCCTTACTCCTAACTGCTTAGGGTGTAGGTTGAGAATGGGCCTGGAGATGAAGACACAAAGATAAAAGTAATCTCAGGATGTTAATGATCTGCTTAATTATGTGCTTCTTTCTTAGTCTTACCTCTGATATTAAACAGGACTTGCCATGGGGCCATGCAGGATGAGCTCCCTGCACTCCCTGTCATGCTTAAGTCTTTTATTTGCACTTACACACACACACACACACACACACAATGTGCCATGCAAGGTCAAAACCAAAATGTTTTCTAATTAGGCTGTGGATGTTCCCTCTAATGGATGTTTCTCCTTCTATACAATCTAAAGGAGTCATCAAGAGGCATAGGTAGGTACACATGTTAGAAGTATCACTCCTGCCCCACCTTTCTTTACAATCTCTCCCTCCTCCCTTTCCCTCTTGCTACTTTGGCTTTCTCCCTTTTCTTTGATGCGGCGGTTCCACGTCTTCTGTCCACCAGAAAACACTCCACTCCTGTCTCCTCACCTTCCTAGCTCCTTTCATCCCATCTTCTCCCTAGCTCCCTAGACTCCTCCCTCATCCCTATCCTGTCTCTCTTCATCAGCCACTGTCAGGTCTGTTTGCATCTCATCTCTCCCTAAGGCTATTCAACACACTGTGGTCAAAATTATATTCCTAGCCTGCCATTCTGATCATGTCACACACTCATATCCCCTCTCTCCAGTGCCTTCCCTGGCTTCTCATCTCTGCCTGCATCAAATTCAAACTCATCATCCTCACTTTCAAGAATCAGCACAGTGTTGCCCCTGCCCACAACTTGTCTCTCATCTGCTGCTACAGCCCCTTTATGAGCTATGCTCTGCTGTCTCTGCCTCCCTTCCAGCCCTCCATCTCTTGTCCTCGCTAGCATTTCTGTGCATGAAATGGCCTGGATATAAGCAACAGCTTCATCCCTCCTGTACACCAAGCAATCTGACCCTCTTCTTTCAAGTCCCTCCTAAAACCTTGTGTCTTTCGAGTTTCCACCAGCTGCCATCCTGCCTGTCCCCATGCCCCACCTCATAGCTCACATTACTATTTATATATATATAAATGTTTTTAAAATATATTTTTTAAATACAACAGCTTGGAACTAACAAGAAATGTGCCAATACAGCAGCATATGCTTTTTGCTTATGTAAATTGTAAAATCTCTGAGATATGGACCCTCTTCCTGTATATCTGTAAAGCAACATGCACACCAGTGATATTAGGTAAATAATAAACCACAGAAACCTGTGCATGTTTGGGTTAGTTATGTTTGCCAGCTTGTCAGCTACCATAGAATCATAGAATATCAGGGTTGGAAGGGACCTCAGGAGGTCATCTAGTCCAACCCCCTGCCCAAAGCAGGACCAATTCCCAACTAAATCATCCCAGCCAGGGCTTTGTCAGGCCGGGCCTTAAAAACCTCCAAGGAAGGAGATTCCACCACCTCCCTAGGTAACGCATTCCAGTGCTTCACCACCCTCCTAGTGAAATAGTGTTTCCTAATATCCAACCTAGACCTCCCCCACTGCAACTTGAGACCATTGCTCCTTGTTCTGTCATCTGCCACCACTGAGAACAGCCGAGCTCCATCCTCTTTGAAACCTCCCTTCAGGTAGTTGAAAACAGCTATCAAATCCCCCCTCATTCTTCTCTTCTGGAGACTAAACAATCCCAGTTCCCTCAGCCTCTCCTCATAAGTCATGTGCTCCAGACCCCTAATCATTTTTGTTGCCCTCCGCTGGACTCTTTCCAATATTTCCACATCCTTCTTGTAGTGTGGGGCCCAAAACTGGACACAGTACTCCAGATGAGGCCTCACCAATGTCGAATAAAGGGGAACGATCACATTCCTCAATCTGCTGGCAATGCCCCTACTTATACAGCCCAAAATGCCGTTAGCCTTCTTGGCAACAAGAGCACACTGTTGACTCATATCCAGCTTCTCGTCCACTGTGACCCCTAGGTCCTTTTCTGCAGAACTGCTGCCTAGCCATTCAGTCCCTAGTCTGTAGCAGTGCATAGGATTCTTCCATCCTAAGTGCAGGACTCTGCACTTGTCCTTGTTGAACCTCATCAGGTTTTTTTTGGCCCAATCCTCTAATTTGTCTAGGTCCCTCTGTATCTGATCCCTACCCTCCAGTGTATCTACCACGCCTCCCAGTTTAGTGTCATCTGCAAGCTTACTGAGAGTGCAGTCCACACCATCCTCCAGATCATTAATAAAGATATTAAACAAAACTGGCCCCAGGACCGACCCTTGGGGCACTCCGCTTGAAACCGGCTGCCAACTAGACATGGAGCCATTGATCACTACCCATTGAGCCCGACTATCTAGCCAGCTTTCTATCCACCTTACAGTCCATTCATCCAGCCCATACTTCTTTAACTTGGTGGCAAGAATACTGTGGAAGACCGTATCAAAAGCTTTGTTAAAGTCAAGGAATAACACATCCACTGCTTTCCCCTCATCCACAGAGCCAGTTATCTCATCATAGAAGGCAATTAGGTTAGTCAGGCACGACTTCCCCTTGGTGTATCCATGCTGACTGTTCCTGATCACTTTCCTCTCCTCTAAGTGTTTCATAATTGATTCCTTGAGGACCTGCTCCATGATTTTTCCAGGGACTGAGGTGAGGCTGACTGGCCTGTAGTTCCCCGGATCCTCCTTCTTCCCTTTTTTAAAGATGGGCACTACATTAGCCTTTTTCCAGTCATCCGGGACCTCCCCCGATCGCCATGAGTTTTCAAAGATGATGGCCAATGGCTCCGCAATCACATCCGCCAACTCCTTTAGCACCCTCGGATGCAGTGCATCCGGCCCCATGGATTTGTGCTCATCCAGTTTTTCTAAATAGTCCCGAACCACTTCTTTCTCCACGGAGGGCTGGTCACCTCCTCCCCATACTGTGCTGCTCAGTCCAGCAGTCTGGGAGTTGACCTTGTTTGTGAAGACAGAGGCAAAAAAAGCATTGAGTACATTAGCTTTTTCCACATCCTCTGTCACTAGGTTGCCTCCCTCATTCAGTAAGGGGCCCTCACTTTCCTTGACTTTCTTCTTGTTGCTAACATACCTGAAGAAACCCTTCTTGTTACTCTTAACATCTCTTGCTAGCTGCAACTCCAAGTGCGATTTGGCCTTCCTGATTTCACTCTTGCATGCCTGAGCGATATTTTTATACTCCTCCCTGGTCATTTGTCCAATCTTCCACTTCTTGTAAGCTTTTTTTTGCGTTTAAGGTCAGCAAGGATTTCACTGTTAAGCCAAGCTGGTCGCCTGCCATATTTACTATTCTTTCTACACATCGGGATGGTTTGTTCCTGCAACCGCAATAAGGATTCTTTAAAATACAGCCAGCTCTCCTGGACCCCTTTGCCCTTCATGTTATTCTCCCAGGGGATCCTGCCCATCTGTTCCCTGAGGGAGTCAAAGTCTGCTTTTCTGAAGTCCAGGGTCCGTATTCTGCTGCTCTCCTTTCTTCCTTGTGTCAGGATCCTGAACTCGACCTACCAGCTACATTGCTCTCATAGAAAATTCATTTTCAGTAGGAATGACTTGGGTAAGGTGAGCATGACATGACTCAACATAGGTCAGTAAATAACAAGGTGTCTGGGGCCAAATTTTCCAAAGCTCATGCAATGGATGAGCTGGGCTAAATGCACCCCATGCCCATGCAAAATAACCTCAAATGCATTTGCAAAGTGATGCTTGGGTGAATTTAACTGCTTGTTTGGAGGCCCCATTACCTGATGCTAGCAAGGGCAGTGTGGTCCACTGCATAGGGCACTGGAGACATGCCACTCATCTACTGTGTGACCATGTGCAAGTCACTTCACCACTCTGTGTTATGCTATCTGTAAAATGGGAATCGTATTATTTGATACCGATCACAAGCACTGTGAGATTTCCTGATGAAAAGCACTAGAGAAAAGCTAGGTATTACTATTACCTTCCTATTTAAAGCCTTTGGGGTTTATGGATGAAAAGCACCATATAGGAGCCAAGTATTAATTATTGCACACAAACAAATGATTTCTGGGTGAAAATAAGTGAGTTTACATCCATTTTTGCAATGGCTTGGGCCTTTAGAATTTCACTTCCAGACTCAAAGGACATAACTGTAATTTGTCTTTGTATATATTATTTTCTCTGTGAAACTTCTATTCAATTACATGGGTGCATGAAATGTCAGTGAAGATCCACTCACTGACATCTAGCATGAATTTAACCCAATAAATTTAATTTTTCTATATTAACATTTACTGAGCTTTTTTTTCTAATGTAGTTTTGTTTGTCATTTATTTTAATTTTTCTCTCCTTGCAGGGTACATTTCCTGCATGCAATAGCTGTATGCACTATGAAATAATTACATCCGGCAAGCCTTTTATTCAAGCCAGCTGTTTAAATCTAACCATGCAAACAGCTTATATTCTTTAAGAAGATGCAGGCTTTACTGCATTGTAATGTGGCTTGTGAAACACTAACTTCATCTTGAAAGGCAAAGTAATTCAAAGAGACAGTCTGTAGATTCAGAGCTGCACAGTATAAATCCTACTCAGATTGTCCAATAAGCACAGACAAAAAGCCAATTAACTGGGTTCATCAGTTCTTTCTTTCTGCACCAATCAGATGAAACCTTTAAGGAGTTCAGAGTTATGATGTGTACTATAAATGCTGCACTTCTTTAAACTGATTACTCAAGGTCACTAGTGTCTTTATAGTGGTAGATATTTAGACCTATAAATCTTGTAACTTATGGAGAAAAATGTGGTAAGTCTCTCCCCTGTGTTTCACCATGTTGAAGTGGTATGAATGCTTTTTGGCCGGAGTAACTCTCTAGGAGGTCACTAACTTTCAATTTTGTAATGATTTTTAACCTTGTTCCTAAAAATGAATACTTTGGTACAGTAAGGGATTTTTATGAATTATTGCAGCTGTATCACTGAGAGCTACCTAACCAGAAGCGAAGAAAGAGGTCAGACAGTTTAGTTTGTTATCAAAACCAGATAAAAAAATGGTTGTTCTGCACAGGTTCTGACTATTGTAGTTTTGATTAAAGGCTCTTCTGCAATCACACACATTCCCCAAAGAAAACAGAAGATAACATAGAAAACATAGCCCCATGGGATAATAAAGGCAGATGAGCACTGACAAATGTTGCCAATCTGTTCCTTTTCTTGCTCCTCACAGCTATTCTTCAAGAGGGGAATAGCTTAGCCACAGAAGGAATTTGTTTCTTGGTGATAAAGAAAGCAAAGGAGCTAACTAGAAACACAGTTATGAAAAGAGGAAAATCAAAATTAATCCATCTGTTTATTTGAGTATAAATCTTTCACAAGAAAAATGATGGGGATTGATTCTGAGCTGGTATAAATCAGTCATGAAAGTCAGTGGGGTTATGCTGATTCATGCCAACTAAAGATTTATTTTTTCTCCCTTCTTTGCACTGGGCAGTGTTTTCTAGCTGATGTTTTTCCCCTTTCTCCTCACTCATTTGCAAGATAAGAAATTGGAGAGAAAAAAATTAAAAAGCCCCTAAAACTCCAACTCTGAAGTCCCTAAAGCTTCCTTCCTCATAGCAAGAAGGCATTTACTTTTTCACCTTCTCTTGTGCTTGCAGGCTACCTTCTGGCTGATCCTGCCAGATTCAAAGCACTGTGGGCATTCAGAATTCCCACTGATCTCCGTGGAAAAAGATGCTCAGCACCTTGAAGATTCAGGTTCTTTGAGTTTGTGAATTACTTGTCTCCCCATCAGTCTTTCTCTCTAGAAAACAAGTTAAAAGGTTCCATAATAAAAAATAGGGTATTATTTTATGTGGACAACAGCCAGCATAGCAGTTCGAAAACAACTCAGCTAACACCTTTTCCCCTCCAGAAATACATCTTTTGAGGGGGTTCCTTTTTTTGCATTCTCTTGTTCTCATTATCCAAGTTAATTTTGCAGAGTATGAGAAATTTCAAATAAGAACAGGTCAGATCAGTAAATTCAGATACTATGGTGATGGCACTAGGCTGGAATTTGGGAGACTGGCATTCAATTCCCAGCTCTTCCACAGACTTCAGTTTGACTGTGGGCAAGTCACATAGGCCCAGATTTTTAAAGTTATTTAAGAGTCTAAATACCTTTAGACTTAGTCCCTCTGTGCCTCAGTTCCCCATCTGTAAAATGGGAATGATAGCTCTTCTCTGCCTTACAGGAGTGCCATGAGAATAAACACATTAAAGATTGTGATATACTCATACTATGGGGACCATATAATACCTAGACCAGGCAGTATAAAACCTTTGGGATACACTGTAGACATAGGTGTCATTTCCAGTTTGGGTAGATGTACCCACACTAGCTTTAATCAAGCTAGTGTACTAAAAATAGCAGTGTCATGGCTATATGGGTGGCAGCATGGGCTAGCTACCTGAATAAAATCCTGCCCAACTCCCTGGGTATGTACTTGGGCAGCTAGCCCATGCCATTGCACTAAGCCCCTATTTTTAGCACAAACTGGGAATTACACCCAGCTGCAGTGTAGACATAACAGAATCTGTTCTATCTTAGGGTATCAGCCAGGGCTCTGTCATCACCGCATGGAAAATTTACCTGGGGAAACTTCCATGACTGGGAATGGGAGTCAGACATAAATTTCCTGCACACCAATAGGAGAATAAACTCCTTCTTCTCTAAGGTAAAATAACCTTTTCACTGCTGAGCCCTGTGCAGCTGCATTTTCTGGCACTCTTTGAACAGTGACACTTCAAAGGGAACCTATTGTATCAGGAACAGAATAGAATGCAACTTGGGAAATAGATAATTCCTGTGTCTTTGGTTCACTTTAGGGAACAAGCAGAAGTGATTTTGTCCTTAAATAACTCAGAAAGCTCACATGCTGTACAAGTAGCAGGAAGAACTCAGGGGCTCTTTGATTCCCTACATCATTTTATTTGGGCTCTTTCTTCACTTGCTAGTGTAATCCTGTAGATGATGCTCCTGAAATACCACGCTAAGCCTCTAGGGGACTCAACCCTGGACTAGAGCAGCAATGGCTACAGAGGCTCAGGACTCCCTTCCCCAGAGGCCTTAGGGAAAATGGTGCCCTGGGCAGGGGGAAAGTACCGGTAAAAAGTGGCCACCTGTACCGGCCCATACTGTTTATTTTAAAGCGCTGCTTAAAGCGCTGCCATGGCTTTAACGTCCCTGCCCTTTCTCCCCCTCTCCCCCTCCCCCGCCTCCC
>NW_020664419.1:35838575-35892158 GCF_002925995.2 Terrapene triunguis | reverse complement strand
GCAATTTAAAAGGGCCCAGGACTCCAGCTACTGCTGCTACCGCCGCAGTGGCCAGAGCCTCAGGCCCTTTAAATCGCCGCTGGCGGCGCAGGCTGGCTGGGGGACACTGACACCCCAGCCCTGCCCCTTCCGCCTGAGGGCCTGGGAGAACTTGTATTTTGGTGCCCCTGACCCCCATGCCTCCCCACTCATCCCCCCGGCCCACTGCTTCCCTGGGCTCGGGCTCCCTCCACCATTGCCCCTAGGCCCAACTGTCCCCCCACAACCCCAAGCTCCCTTCTGCAGCCTCGCACCCCAGACCTGTCCCACTCCTTGTCTCTTGACCATGCACCCCCCCGACTATGGCACCCTGGGCGGTCACCAATGTCACCCACCCGTAAGGCAAGCCCTGGCCTAGGGACCAGGGTGGAGAGAGAACTTGTTGGCAACACTATGAATCATTCATAAGCCAGAACTCAGAGATAAAAGGTTCAGTTTTACTTCTGGTTTTTGGCTGTGTCTGGAGTGTAACAGGAAGAGAAGCATCAGAGTCAGGGAAGACCCTTCTACCCTCCACATTCCTACCCAAGAGAAGACTGAATTCTTGGGGATTTCTGAGACATTGAACTGTGCCATCTCAGCAGAGACCAGAGAGGCTGAGTAGAGTCACGGTCGAGCTACCTAGAGGCAGCCTAACTGCACACTGGAATCCAGACCAGAGAGCCACAGGATGATCTTACTATCTGTGACCAGGGTCTCAAGGGGGTCCATGCTGAGGTTGCTCAATTAAGGCAAACTGCAAAGAATGGAGCAGACAATCCCCAAATCTGGTGGTTATTGCAATACTTAGATTCTCCCAGCTAGCCACAAAACAGCTTCTGCAATACCTTACTGGTTATATAGAAGCCAAAACACAGTTCCCTTAAAAACAACCCAGCCTTTGGGCTCCCTCCCAGCCAGCCAAGTCAAATATGAACGTTCTACCAATACCAAAGGATCGGACACATTACCTCCCAAGTTAATGAATATTTCAGATCTTACCCAAATACACACTTGCAAACAATTCTTTTTAAATAAATTTTAGTTTAGTTAATAAGAGAGAATATTAGTTAAAAGATTTTATATGTACAGACATGAGTGCTGTTCTGAGATCAGTTTTACAGTAGAGATGGTGAGCTTTGGAATTGCAAAGACTTCTTAGAATTAGTCCATAGGTTCAGTCCAACGTTCCATACCAGGGAGATCCAGATGGGACTGGAGATCTCAGTCTTACGACTCAAACTTCCCTGAATAAAGCTTAAGCAGATCTGAGATGAAAGGATCAGGGCCCAAGAGTCCTTTATACAGTTCCTGGGCAGCACAGAGTTCTTGGATGAACAGTAGGCTTTTGAAGTAACCTTCTGTTTTCTAAACATCGCTAGCAATTAACTACATGGATTAACATAAGGTAATTTATCCATCCATTATGCAGTTTATAGACAGTTTACCCAAACTTTAAAGAGACATATAGACAATGACATTATTTCATCCAAATTTTATCTAAATGTTAATATTTCCTTTTGATCTCTGAATTAACAGAATACAGCACTAGACAGGAACTGCTTGGTTACGTTGTTAACCTCAAACAAGATAGAGGTAAATATAGACTACTACAATCACTATCTTCTTCCAATTCTTTAACAATATCAGTTTACATTTCAAAGTTCTAGCCTTAATTACCATTTATATACTTTTCTAACATGTCTCTAAAGGTTGAATCTGGGTCATTTAGCCTGTGAGCTGCTTAGCCCTTTTTGGCCGTGTGTCACACCGTCCTTGGTGTAGATAGTTTGTAAGAACACCTTTGTTTATTTTTTTTTTCTTTTAAGCTGTCCACTGACTTCAGTGCCACACCACCCATCAAAGACTGAGCCTAAACTCATTGTTTGCCTAGGCAGGTGCTGGGAGGGAGACCAGCGTGGTTTGTACTGGCTGTACATTTGGGAGGGGTAGAGTTTATATATTGTTGTTTTTGTCTTTTGTTATCCTAATCTCTTTTTCCATTGTCCACTACCATGAGTTCCCCATAACTAATAAAACCCTGTTTTATTGCTCTGGGAATTGTGATAGCTATTTTATTTTTGTGCTCTGATTGACACTCCTCTGTAACAGATTGTGTGTTAAATATTTCCCCAAGGGACAAGCCCTCTGTGTTTCCTGTACTAGGAGGGGTTTCCTCAGGTGGAGGAAACAGGCACTCTTATAGGTGAACTCAGGGCCCATAACCCTGAGGAGAAAAGGAAGACGACGCCAGACACACCTCAGGTCTGGGACTACACTAGCCTTGCTACTACTCTTGCTTATTCCATACCTTGGGGTCTCACCAGTGAGACCCCAACACATTTATTCTGTAAGATGCTAGTGCAGTTTCGAGTGATTGTCAGAACAGTAAAAAAAATGCTTATACATCCAAAGCAACAAAAAGAAAATAGCCCATTGTGTTTTCAGAAGACACCAAGTTCCAAGAGGGACCAGGCAGTCTTGTACTTTGAAAAAGGACTGAGTGTCTGAGGTTCTAACTGTGATAGGGAGTAATCACTCACTTGGCAAGTCCTCCCACCTCTCTATGCCTCAATCAACCTAGCTCGAAAGCACAGGAGAAAATAGAATGGCATGGGGGGAATGGAGACAAATCCAGAGCCCAATGCTCAGCCTGAGGCCTTGTCTACATTGGATGTTTAGGCAATGGCTAAAGACCCCAGTTCAGACAAGGCCAAGGTAGCTGGGCTAGACTCTGGCAAATGTATGGTGGGGAATAACTTTCCCAGGCCCTTACACCGCAGCCACCCAGAGAAGAGAAGAATGGGAGGATCCATACATCAGTAAATCTGCTGCTCTTCCCCTGCCCTCAGCCTGCCCCTCTGCCATACAAAGAACTCATGAACAATTGGGTTTTGTGGCACCCATGGGGTGACCACACACAAATCCAGACCTCCCTCCCCCGACACCTCTCCACTGCCTTGCGTAGCAGAGCCAAAGTGGCTTCCCTGCCAATGGACCTTTTTGTAGTTTCATGGTTTGCCCCATAGTTAGCTTAGATGTGAAACTCCATTTACAGTGAATTAGAATGAAAGATACAAATTGTTACAAAGTCCTTGCAATGGGCAAGTCCCAAATCCCATGACAGCGAATTCTCTGTTTAGCCTTTTATACACTAGGAAACATTTGATAAAGTTTCCCACCATTGCTATCCCCCAGTTTTGGCTCCACAGGTTGGGGCACTAGCGTGGATGTGGCACTGATATCTGGTGGAGTGTTAAATATAGAGTCATGTAGACTTGATTAGGTTAGGTGACATGGATAAAAATTTCAAAAGTGCCTAAGAGACTTAGGTGCTTGATTTAATGGGATTTAAGTGCCTATGTAGTTTAGGTGCTTTTGGAAATTTTACTAATGGTGGTCAAAATGCTGTCAGCTCCTTGGAGCCATGTCTAAACTAGTGATCTCACCATTGCTACCACAGGTGGACTTATTTGTGGAAAGCTTTAGCCAAAAATTCCTAGTGTAAACACTGCCTCATAGGGCTCAATCCTGAAGCCATTACTCAGGGCTAATTTCACCCTTCAGTTGCCCTCTGTTTTAATTCAGACCTTACTCAGGGAAAACTCACACACTTAAAAGATCATTTTAAAATATTTGAATAGCAGTAATGACATTCTAGGTGGCAATTTCCTGGGGATTAATAATTAGATGGGTTAATGGCCTGAAGCGGTGACTTGAGCAGTAAAACTCCTCCCCGCCAGCTGTTAATCCCCGGGAGATGTCCAGCACCTTGATAGTTATTGCTCCAATAAATTACCATAGTAGATAATTCACTCCAGCCCATCTCTTTATCAAACATAATAAGTAGTTTTGCATAATCTACAACTGCTTGAAGTACACAATTATTCAGGAGCAGGACACTTCATTTCATGGTCACTAATTATGATTCCTTTCTTCAGCATAGCTATTTCAGAATCAAAAATGTGAAAGCATAGGGGATGAAAATAGCTAGGGAAAATAGAATATTATCCATTGTTATAAATGTGTGCAGGACCTTGCAAGACAATTGTGTCTTTTGTTTATAAACTGCATTTCACATCCATTTTCCTCTTTTTATTAGAAAGTGCATTCATTCTAGCATCGTCAGTTGCCTCATTTATGAAAGAGATTAGAAAGTGTAGGAAACCAGGATATTACAATACATGAAATATATTATCTTAATCACAGCTCTTAGGGTTTTGTTAGAAATGTCTGGACTAGATCTTAAGTTCTACTAGGGCCCTTTTGGGCCTTTCTCTTGGCACACAGGGAACTTACCACTATGCTAAGTGGGGGACATGGGTGGAGAGTGGGGGCATTGCCCCCCCCAAACTGGATATGTTGCAGAGGCGATTTGTGGGGGAGGGTCCCCGATTTCTCCCTTAGCCGTGCTTCCTCCCCATGGTGGAACGTTTGGGGCAGAGAGGTGGGGAGCAGTGACCAGCAGGCACAGAGTGTGGAGATGTTGCTCTCCCCCCTCTCCTCCAGCTTGCTAGGGGGAATTGGAGGAATGTTGTGGGTTGACGACCAGTGATGCCAGCCAGGTGCTCTCTGCTAGCAGATCAGTTTCCCCTTCAAAGGCTATGTAAGGGGAGGGCAGGAGAGCAGCGGCTTGTTTCCAATGAGCAGAGCCAGGCAGCTGAGATGCTTCCCAAGTGTCTGTGCAGTGTACAGCCCAGTGAGGGACATTACTCCTGGGAGAACTGGAATTATGCACCTGGCTCAGCTGCTAGTCCACGGGGAGAGGGGAATTACTCTTCCCCTGCACAGAGCAGCTGAGCCAGGGCCAGGTCAGAACCACCTCCAGGAACCTCTACAGCTGCATGAGGCGCTGTACCCTCCCCTGCTTCCTGTTCCCACCACTCCTCTGCCATGGGGGTGAGGGGTCACTGTACAGGGAGCTGCCCCGGATCTACTCAACCCTGTGCATCCAGACCTCCCCCACACGTCCCTCCACACCTGAGTCTTTGCTGAGGGTCACCCCCTGCATCCAGAACCCAATCCCACGGAGCCCCACCCCCAGATCCCCCACCAAGCCTCACCCCTCCCCACCTCTTGCCCCCCCCCCCAAATATAGAAGTCAAACTATGCCTATGGCAGGGGACATAGAATGGGGGGGGGCTGATGGAGAGCTGAACATATGGGCCCCACACTATCCCTTCCACACTCTACCCACAATGCAGAGCCATGTCAGAGGGACATGCCAGGGAGAGAGGAGGTGTGGCCAGCATGTGCTTCACTCTGACAATGCCCACTGGCATAATGTTCACATAGGGACTGCTGTAAATTGCAGTGTCAGCAAGAACCACCCTCCTGTTGCCCCCAGGATCAGGGGAAATTGGGAGGATCAGAAAGATGGTGGAAAGTCATCTTTGATCCTCACCCTATGGTGTGCCAAGTGCTCCAGCAAGACCTCATTCAGCAAGATTGCAGTCTGGCGGGCTGCTACTATAGGACAATATTGAATGGCCCTCTAATATAGTGATGAATTACAGAGAGAAAACTAAAGGCCTTAAAAGCTTAATGGACAGTTTCCCCAGTAGCCCCTTAGTGGATTGCACTTAGGGGCTCCATTGGGAATGACTGGGTTGATCTTTAATTTTTAACTGTCTAAGGGCAGTTCTACACTGAAAACATTGCAGCTGCACCCATGCAGTGGCGCTGCTGTAGTGCTTCAGTGAAGACACTGCTATGCCGACAGGAGAGCGTCTCCAATTGGTTCAGTTAGTCCACCTCCCGCTAGCATAGCACTGTCCACACCGGGGGTAGGTCAGTATAACTGCGTTGCTGAGGAGTATGGATTTGTCACACCCCTGAGTGATCTAGTTATACTGATGTACATTTGTAGTGTACACCTGGCCTCTGAGTTTTTGTGCCATCCCCAGCCCAATCATGGTTTGAATCTCTGGGCATTACTCTGATACAAACAGATAATGGATTAATAGATTGCAAGGCCTGAAGAGACCATCATGATCATCTAGTCTTACCTCCTACATAACATGCTGTACATAGTGAGTCACCTCCCACATTGCTGCCTAGTGGTCAGGCAGGGGTTCCAGATCTCCCCTCCTGCACAGAGGTAGTGGGGGCTGGGCCTTTGAATAATCAAGGTCCACTCCAGTAGGCCTCTCGCCTTAGCATAACACCAGGGGCCTTCACCTATCTGCTGAGTGGGGTTAGGTGTGCCCAGGCCCACTTTCTCCACTGAGCTCCGGTCCAGGGCCCAACAGTGGAGCCTCCCTGGACCTCTTCCTACCATTGCCGCTATTGATGGCACCAACATAAAGCCCTTCTTTCAAGTCTCTGACCTGCACACCCGGTCACTGCTCTTTCATAGGTTCTCCTCTGGTCCCTGTAGTGAGGCCTCAGGCAAGGTGCCGCTGGGGCAATACTTTGACCCTCTGAGCTCAGGTCCACCTTCCACTGCCTGTCCCCTTTGAGTTACTCTTCTCCCCATTTAAAGCCTTGCCTGCAACTTGTGCTGGCCCTGTAGGCATGGCTGGGTGGAGCTTCCTGGGCCCATAGCTGCTCTTTAACCCCTTGCTCTCCAGAGTAAACCCCACCACACACTGGTCATAGAATTTCACTAAGTAGTTCTTTGCATCAAGCAGATTACTTTTAGTTGAGCTAGGGATAGGTTTTAGAAAGACACCCAATCTTGCTTTAAATGACTTCAAGTAATGGAGACTCCCTAAGTAACTTATGCTAATGGAGAATTACCTTCACTTATTAAAAATATATATCTTATTTCTTATCTGGAAGGTGAAGCTAGAAATTCTGACATGACTGGATTTTGTCATGCCTTTGTTTGCTAGATTAAAGAGCCCTCTGCTATTAGAAATCTTCCCCCTTGTAGGTATTTATAGACAGTAATCAAATAACATTTTAAGCTTATAAAATAATAATGCACCCTTTTCTTTCTGCCAGCTCCAGTAAAGAATCATCCTTTGCTCTCTAGAAGGGTATGACTGTCCAATGGAGACTCACAACAGGTCCCCACCTAATGGGGGCTAATCTGTACGACCTACCACTAGCGCACCTACAGCCATAGCCTCCATGTTCATAGTACACAGTATTAGTATTTCACTTAATATCTAAAAGGAACTGATGTACCACAGCTCTCACTGTGACACCCTGTGATGGAACTGGTTACATTACATAGCTCCTCAGACACCAGTCTTGGGAGATTAGAAGACAGCTGCCATCCCAGCACAGTCAAACTTTGAGTTCCCAAGATGTCTCTCTCTAGGTGACAGAAGGGTTGAACTTTTGAGAAACAGTCAAGTGTATCCCATAGAGCTAGCGTTAGCATTTATTTTATTCAGCAGTAATACAAGGAATCTACAGGCCTGTATCCTGTAAGACATTGGCTTCAGCAGTTAGTATAAGACTTGAGGCCTATGAACTTTGGCACAGATAAATGGCCTAACAGTCACCCCTATGTTTTGGGGAACTGGGAATAGAGTGTGTCAGGGGAAGTTTGTCTATGACACCAGCCAACCACAGGAACATGACCTAACACCAGCTTTTGGATATTTTAGGATGGGAACATCTGCAGATCTCTGACCACGAGAGGGCCATGGCAATGAATTAACATATATGATAACAAGTTGTGATCATTAACTTGGAGAAGGGCACCCCAATATTAGTAGGGTGAGTAAATACAAATAATGAAAAAGGGAGAAACCCTTACTGAATATGCATTAGGCATAGTGGTGTCAGTGTAACATATTATAAAAGCTGTATCTCGGCCTGTGGGCAGTAGGAGAGAGAGCTGTAGCTCTTAGGAGGTGCCAGGATGAGGAGGAAGGTGATGGTGATGAGGAAGATAATAGCCAACATGTCAGGTTGTTCTGCAGAGGCTGGTGTGAGTATATGGATGTTCAAACGTACATTCTGTAGCACCTCTATCTACCTTACTGAATTAGTGTGTTTGTGACTTTACTAAATGTATTACTAAACTATTACAAATACAGAAGAGTTCCTAAAGTGGGAGTGTTGCACCTGGGCACATCAGGATTTCCAACTGAGCAGTAATTTTAATAATAGTTTGCCTGATCTTGGGATAAGAACCTGTCAAACCTCAGAGTGATATCTGGGAATTGTTAAGTAATCAATATAATAAATATACAATTTATAGATTACGATAGAGCAGGCTACAAGAGTGATTCTATAAATTGATAGGGTCAAAAAAGTAAACTTGCTAACTGAAAATGTACATAAAAACAGAACAGTGAGCTGTGTCTACAAGAGTTTGTTGGCCAGGCAAGGGAAGAGGGTACATGATAACCTGTGTGGAAATGAATGAGTAATGAACTTCTGCTCCATCTTATTTTTTGTGCTGATGAAAATGCCACAGAAATGACCCTTGGAAGGAAGGATGATGTCATGGAAAAGTCATTGGACTAGCCCTCGGGAGATGGGGTTTAGTTCCAAATTCAGCCACAGACTTCCTATTAGGTGAAGTCATTTAGTCTATCCTGTGCCTCACTTCCCCATTTTTAAACAGGGATATTACTTCTCTATCTCACAGGGGAGTTATGAGGATAAAATCCATTTAGATGATTGTGAGGCACTCAGGTTCTGTGGTGACAGGGCCCATATAATTTAAGCACCTAAACAGGAGAAATGTAGAACAAGAAGATCCATTCCTGAATTCAGAAGGGATTGATTAAAGGTTTAAAACACTATGTGGGATTTTTGCTTCACTTAAGCTTCTCTATTTCATCCCTACATGTTACCAAGAAACTGAACCACTTGGACTTGGATGGGTGCCTGGGTTAGAGAATCTCATTATCATCAGCATTCTTACCTCAGAGACTGCTCAAGACGGTCTAAGAGATTTTGCAAAGACATCCACAAAGTAAAAAAGAAATACCATCTTCATTAAATAAGTCTTTTAAGAAACTATACTATATATTCTGTGGACATGAGTCTCCAGGGCTGTCAATCCAATACTAGACCTGGTGACAATTAATGAAAAGCTTTTTCCTCCCATTGAAAACTTTGCTTCTTCTCCCTCTGCCTCTCTTTTTAGTGAAAATTGTCACAAAAGACTAGTATCTTTGAAATGTTTGTTTTTTCCACAATTTTATTTAAAAGTATTTTTCAAGTCAAAACTTGTGGACATTTTATATATCCTCAAATCATGGTTTAAATACTTCAGGTTACATAGAATTCACCATTTACACTCGTTTAAACCTGCAAGTGACTAAGTGAATTGTTTTGTGTGGTAGTTCTCCAGAAAGCTAAACACATGCTGGACCACTGTGCAAGAGGGGATGTGGCCATCCAATAGTAGGGCAGAGAGGAAAGGATTCTTTGCCATTACACTCTGGGTTATCAGCTTGCTGACTTCCAGCATTCTGAACAATGGGAGGAGCTGGTCTCCAGTTTCAGGTGAATCATCTATAATAGTTTATCTTCCAGAATCATGGTAGAACTGATATAATATTCATAAACCATTCCTAACGTAGCTTTAAATGTTTTTACTGAATTCACTTCCTCAGTATCCTTTGTCGGCTGGTTCCACTGTCTGTTATAACTATAAAGTTTTCTCTGACATTTAACCATATTGTTCTATGTTAAAGCACAAGTCCATTACTTCTGTTCTGAATGACCTGTGAGAATAGCTACTCCCTGTAATATGTTCTATTTATTTTGTAAGCAGTTAGCATGTCTCTTCTAAGACATAAAATCTCAGGATTGGAAGGGACCTCAGGAGGTCATCTAATCCAACCCCCTGCTCAAAGCAGGACTAATCCCCAACTAAATCCCCAAATGGCCCCCTCAAGGATTGAACTCACAACCCTGGGTTTAGCAGGCCAATGCTCAAACCACTGAGCTATCCCTCCATCTTTTCTTCAGACTGAACATGTCTGGTTCTCTCATTCTTTCCTCACAGATCAAGTTTTTCCAAACCTTTTAGCAAATTTGCTGCTCACCTCTGAACTGTCTCCAGATGTCTGTCCTCTCTGAAATGTGATACCCCAGACTGAGGGCAGTACTGCTAGTGAGGCCAAAGCAGTGCTCTATTCCGCAGAGTGGAATAATTATCTTGCTTGATTTGTGTGTGGTACTCCTATTAATATAACCCAATACAGCAATGTCAGATTGTTGACTTGACTTTTATTTAATTTATCATCCACTTTAATTTCTAGAGACTCCATTATGGTCCCACTAAACAGTCTACCTCCCACATTACATTTTTTTCTAAGCTTGGTTGTTCACCGCTACATGAACCAATTTTCATTTGTCTTTACTGAATCTCAGCTTATTGCTTTTAGACTATTTCTCCAATTTAGCAAAAGTTCAGTGTATTGTATTTTAATTCTGTTCTCCAAAGTAAGTGCAGTCCCTTCCAGCTTCTTCTCATTAGTATACATTTTACACCATCCTCCAAATCATAAATTAAATATTTCATAGTATTGTACTCAGAACAGATGTACAGGACCCTGAACTCAGTTTGACACTGAATCATAATTACTCTATGTTTTTAATTTCTTAAATAATTGTGTATCTCTTCACCTTATACTAGTTCCATTAATTCATATCTCTAATTTGCACGTGATGTGGAAAATATGAAAATCTCAATTGCCTTAGAGGCCAAACAAGTCTCTTAGATGGGGATCCAGCTGCAATCAACATTCCACACACAGACGTGCTAGAAAAAGAAAAGGAAATAGTTGCTGGCCAGCAAAATAGAACAGAAGAAACAAAAAACCCTCTACTGTTCATACAGAGAATCTGCCACCTTTCATTCTTCCAGTCCATTTTGAATGCCATTGCCAAATCCATTCAGACCACGTTCACCCCTTTAGCATCCTGCACTAGCTTATGGGAATTGCCTTAGTGGGATAGCACCTCCCATATCACTACATCTCCTACCCTTTCTTCCTAGCAGACTATGCATAGTAGTCTTCCATTCAAAGCACCACCCAGAAATAAGTCTAAGCAGCAAAAACTACTTCTCTTCTCAGTCACCATCTGTCTTGTCCCCCAGAGCATTGCCAGGAGAGCTACACACTCAAAGACAGAGTTATCAAATGAGAATTTGCTCTGCCTAATCTAAGATTTCCCTACTCCTGCCTTCTTTATTATTCATCAGGTCCAAACCAATAAAACTGGCCTGCTCCTGAACCTTCTTCATCAGCCTCTTGAAGACAGCTGAAGCCCATGCAGTGAGCAAATCATCACCAAGAGAATTGCCTTACCACTCAAGTCTCTTTTAAACATCCACTCATTTTATGCATATGCAGCCCCAGTGACTAGGCTACACAGAGTTCATCTCTGTCACGGGGTCTTACCACACTGACACCTCCTGCTGGGCATTTCAGGAATTAGCTCAGTCCCAGTGGGCACCCCTCAGGTGGTGGTGGTTCTTCTGTCCTCGCCTCCACCTGCAGGCCCATTATGGCTCCTTTCTCTCAACATCTGCTTCGTGGCACAGCCCTCCAGCCATGTCACCATCCATTCTCTCCCCCTCTGGGGGACTCCTTCAACAAGAGTTGAGCTACTCCTCACAGTGGCTTGGCAGTCCAACCCTGGGCTGCTCCTTCAGCAGCTGGAGGGGGGGGGGGGCACACCGGGCCTGCCCTCTACTCCCAGTCCAGGGACCGTGCAAACAGCAGCTTCCTGCTGCCTCTTCCTTCCAGCTCACTGTCTCTAGTCCCTGGGCCACTTTCTTGCAGCCTCAGTTCCTTCTGCTCCTGCCCCTGCCTCTGGCTCCAGCTCCTTTGCCCTCTTCCCCAGGCCTTGATCCTGTAAGTCCAGGCAGCCTGTCAGGAGCCCTTTAGGAAGCCAGTCTTCTCCCTAGGGCTCCCTGCAGCATACTGATCTCCTTCCTTTTATATGGGCCGTCTGGGCCCTGATTGGCTGGTCAAGCCACGGCCCTAATTGTCTGCAGCCTCCCCCCTAATTGGCTGTTTCCCCTGCAGCCACTGCTTTGGCTGCCTGCCGCTCAGCCTCCCCAGGCTGGTTTTAACCCTCTCAGGGCCAGTGTGGGGCAGGTGCCCCGTCACAGTCTCCAACAACCCTTTCTCCCACCATCACCCCAACTGGAGCATGAGTCTTCCTCACAATGCATAGTCCCCAGATATCAAAGCTCTCTTATTATTGTCTAGCCAGCAAAGTTCAAGTTTTTTCCCCATCCATAAGGATCTTCTGCCTGTTCTGAGATCCCATAGTTCTTCTCCATCTGACTATCCTCCATTCAGAAGCTAATCATTAAGAGCTAGATTGTCACAGGCCTTGCTTGGAAGGAGCAAGGCATCCCTTACTCACCTGCCCAGATTGTGACTCCAGCTATTGGAGGTGGAGCAAAAAAGGGGGAAGGGGGAAGAACACTGATTACTTCCCCAATACACCTCCCTATAAATAAATGGGTAGGGAGACTCTGGAGACAGGTAAGGGGTAGGAAAAGCATTGGCTCTGCCCCGTTACCAACCAGAGTAGCTGGCTGCGCATACATTGATGGATAAACTGCTCCATGAAAAGAGGTGAAGCAATTCACTCTTCCCAGCAAGCAAGGTAGGAACAGTGCAGGCATTATGACTCGCTGGGTCACAATCTATCTTGGGTCTGCTCCTGAGGTAGTGCAACTATGCATAATTGCACTACCCTTTACTCAGAGCAGATTGTAACATTACAATCTAGTCCTAAAGCATGATTCCTGCTGTGAACAAAGCCTTCTGGGTTGTCACAGAGATAGGTAGGTAGGAAGCTTTATGACTGGAATGAAGACACAGATACAGGACTTCTAGAGTAGGTGAGGTTCTAGGCGAAACACAGGATATGCCATAACAGATCAAAGCAATGGTCCACCTAGTGCAATATCCTAACTCTGACAGTGACCAATACCAGATGTTTTAGAGAAAATTACAAGAAACCCTATGCATAAAAATTATGTGATAACATATCAAGTAGTCAGCAGTTGTATCATCTTGGGAAGCACAAAGTTTTATATTCCCAAACTTTGCCCATGATGTTCAAATGAATTTAAGAAAATATGTCCTTTCTCCCTTAGAACCAGTCATTACCCAAACAATTTGGTACATGGGATAAATGTAATTTGTGGGATTAAGCTGATTGTATTTTAGAGCTGAATCGCTTGTTCCATTGCATCTTTGAAGAAAGATTTCAAATTGTGAATTATCTTAATACCTGTCATTTATGACAATGCTTTTATTTTCTTCAATAGTGACTGCAATTGAAAGCAGTTAGAACAGGATACTGTATTTGTTGAATGCACCTGGAAGATATTCCACAACTGAAGATGTCAAATGGTGGAAAGCAGTACTAAATTTACATAATTCAGATATTGTTGCCAAGTTGCCATTAAGTTTGTGCTCTTAGATTTCAGACACCTGCACTAAAATAGTATATGAAATGTATTCAATAAAGACCTTTGTTCAATAAGAGTGTCTGAAAACAAATTAATGAAATTTTCCCCTAAAAAATAATGCTCATTGACATCCTACAGTATCAGCTTCATGGGTTTTGCTTTTTGACCCAGTAAGAGTTCATTGAGTCATGACTTCAAGGGCCAATTATGAGACTCTTATTGACGCTGAATGGTACCTGATTTGTGCCACTGAAGTCAATGATTCCATTCATGGAGTGAGGTACTATTCTCTCTGAGTAAGGGCATCAGAAACTAGCTCTAAGTGACACTTGGCTGGCATGAGGATGTTGCAGTACTAAGCCAGATTCCACTAAATTCACTGAGACAGTCAGACATAAATACTATGGAATAAATTGTGCCCTGACACAGGCCTCTAGCATCTCAATCAAGGTCAATGCACAGATGTTGCCCAGTGGAATTTTGCCTTATGAATAAGACAAGTGATATGACATATGTCAGTTGTTATCATGTTAAGCCCACTGGTCATTCACTGCCTATACTTGGGGCCAGCTTTTACCATCAATGAGGAACAAGATGGGGCCCCACCAGGAATTCTGGCTCACAGACAGAGGACCCCTCTTGTATTATTTGACTGACCCAGCGTGCACCCCTTCACTTTGTAGGGCAGTGGGAACAAGGCCATGGCCCTGCCCTCCTCCTTTGTGAAGGCTAGAGCCAACAGCACCAACCTGGAGCTGCCACTGAATTCCTCTGTGGCATTGTGCCAGCCTCCTACACTGGGCACAAGGAGTGGGGAAAGCACTTTGCATTCTCTCCCCCACTTTGTGCACTGAGGAAGGGCTGGGCACTATCTTGTCCTACACGGTTCCAGTGGTACCATTAAATCCACTGAAATGCCATTTAAAATCAGCCAGACTTTTTCCCATTAAATCAGACAGGCACTGTGCATATCACCTAAGGAGTGTGCATGTTAGATCTACAGTGCTCTGTAAAAGCAGTACCCAAACTTTCTTTGAAATCGATGGGACTGTCTGTCATACAAATATACTTTACATAATCCAGTGTATCATTTGGAATTTTTAATTGTTGTAAGACATACTAACAGCAGAAACTGTGGCTGGTTGACACCTGTTCCTGAAATGTAAATGTCTGAGCAATAAGAATGTTAAAATTTCCAAACAAGCTCTTCCTCTTTCCAAAGAGCTAGACAGTCCTACAAAGAAATTAACCTGATTTTATACAAATATGCACTCTCCTGCTACTCCCCAGTGCTTGAATAGGGAAAGGCATATTTTAAAGTGACTAGTCTAAAAATACTGCGTTCCCTTCATACTTCTGCATCTTCACCAGTGCCTACTGTCCTTGGCTGTAAAATCTCAACTTGATTAACAAATGGATTTGAACATAGAGGGACTGCCCTTCAGCCTTTCCTTGTTGCCTCCAAGCTACAGAATCCATGTGATCTCAGCCTTCCCCAGTGTTCACAAAGCTACCATTGCAGTGGGTTCTCATTGGCTCTGCAAAGACACCAATCACTGAGCGCACCTGGAGACTGAACTACGCCCTGCTCACAGGATCTAATTGTCCTTTCCAGTTCATGGTGGAGGCACAGTGGCAGGGGGAAGTAGCTGTGCCTGTGAGAAGTGACGCTGGTCTCTTGGCCTGTCAGTAACAGCATCTTTTCTGAGCACAAAGGCTCAGTTAGGCACCTAAATACCATTGACGATCTGGGTCAAAGTCCTTCTCAGCCCTCACATAAAAACTGATTTGAAAAATCTCAGCCCAATTAATGTATTAATCTAAAAAGACAAACACTCTTTTCCCAAACGCTAACTACACCACTGCTCCCGCGTCCCTTAGAAAAGAAACGCCAGCGTCGGTTTCACCTTTTCTCATCATCCAATAGCTAACTGCCACCTCCTACATCAACCCTCACCAACAGCTTCCATGGAAGACCAGAGGGCAAGGAAACAGGAATATTTACACAAGTTTTTTCTATGCTAAATTTAAAAAAATATATAGTCTGATTATAGAACCTTTATTCACATGTAGTATCAAGTATCTACTGGGGCTACTTGTGAGAATGAGTGCTTATCAACATGAATAAGCTTTGTAAGGTCAGGCCCCTAGGGCCTGATCCAAAGTTCACTGAAGTCAATAGAAAACCTCCCATTGACTCCATTAGGTTTCAGATTAGGCCCAATAAACAGCTCGGCTGCTCTACTTAACATCTCAGCAATTTCAAAACTAATCTTTTTTGGGGGAGGGATGTTTAAGTATCAGAAACAATCAGCCCTCTTTAAACACTGTCACTGATGTAAGATTTCTCTTCTCCAAATATTTGGTACAAAGCAAGCATCCCAAATGCTGCGAATGTTACCTATTATGTACAAGGCGGCGGAGGGTGGGAGGGGGGGAGCGTGAGAGGGAATTAAGGTCAATGTCTTTAAATTATTATCTTGACAACTTGTGTGCCTCTGGATTCACAGATTTTTAAGCCCAGAAGGAACCATTATTATCATCTAATCTGACCTTGTGAATGACACAGGCAGTAGAATTTCTTCTTGTGTTGAATGCATAATTTCAGGCTGAACTAGATTATATCTCTTAGAACTTCAGCCCTAAGCATGTTGAAGCAGTTGAGAATTAATCACTAAAACCATGTCATAATGGAAATGTTTACTGTCCTTTAACCTCAGTGATGCATTTTAAGGTAATTATAGCACTGGCCTGGGGTGATTTGCAGGGGGAAATCTGGCTTGAATTGAAGGGGATGTGGGAAAAAAAGGCAATTTCCCTTGTCAAAATCAATTAATTAGGAGAGGAATGAGCTGAAGAGAATCCCTGCTGTTATATGTTTGCTACTTGATTCTACTGGATAATGCTTTAATTTAAATCATATGAATCTTACCTGTAACCACCAATGTTTGCTCTGGGAAAACCTAACTCAGACATGACAAACCAAATAGTAAGTAAATCAATGTCCTAATAATCATTTGGTCATGAAGTAACTCCCCCTTTTCAGTAACAGGCATGCACTGCATGGTGTTTCTAAATAATTATATGTTAATGACTAGAATAATTTAAGGGGGTAGATGAGAGCTGCAGAGTTAAAGAACAGTATTTAAGCAGGTTGGAAACCAGCACATTTGATCAAATTGCTTAACATCCCTGCTGAAGGATTGTGATTGTGTTACCAGTTCCAGTTGGAAGCCTGAAGCATATATTTATCTTGGTTAGCTATTTTAAGATGATGTTGTGGTTCTCATTTTAGTATCTTTAAATGCCTTCATGTAAATATACATGAATTTCTGATGATCAAGTTGTTATGGGTAAATCATAAGTATATGGCAGCTTTATAACACTGCCTTTGTATTTATATGCACAATCTTTATTGGCTTAGAGGCAAAGGTGAATTAAAAACATTCTCAATTAACTTAGTCCCTCAAAAAGGGGAGGAACTGATAGCTCCTGACAAGACCCTGACAGAGTATAGTCTGGTGATATGCTAACATTCTCATATAAATCTGTTAATACACCTTATTTCTAACCTGTAACACACCTGTTAGTTCATTTCATGGCCTCTCTTGAACAAACTGCCAATCATGCTTAATGGGGTGAAATTGTGTGGAAGGGATAGACAATTTGTCCAGTGTAATGAGGTAACCGCTGTAGAGGAAAACTTTCTTGCCTACTCCCTCTGCTTTTTCTGCTGTTTTCTCAGCTTCAGGCATTTACTCTAGATCCTAAAGACCTTTCTCCAGCAAAACTCCCATTCACCTTAATGAGAATTTTGCTTGGGCAAGCTCTGTGAAATTGGGTCCTTAATGTATATTATACATTTTTAGAGTCTATGTACTTCAGCATATATATATATATATATATATAATTTGCTAGGTTTGTGACTATTCCTTCCAACTTTTTGGCTGTTTTCCTCCCAACCTCTTTCCCAAACTTGATGTAAACTAGCAGCAAGGGACTGTGATTTTGGTAGTTTACACACATATCTTGAATTTGCAATTTATTCTGAACCACAGTTTAAGTATCCATGTGATTTTCATTTACATAACATTGTAAATCACTGCTTTTCCAGTGAGAAAATTAAGGCTGACCTGAGGTTCACTGTACATTAAAGGGACCCCATCAACTTGGATGTCACATTTCTGTCAGAATATTTTGTACGTACTATAGTTATACCTAACTCCTAAGATTATTATAAGTGAAAGAAGTTAGCAAAAAATATTCTGTATTTTTTCAGTTTCTGCTTTCTAGGGCATTTGCCAGCACTTTGTGCATAGTCATTGTTTCCCTTTTGTCGTCTATCAGGCGACAATCCTGCAAACACTTACACACATGCTTAACTTAACACACATGATTAGTCCTATTGTCTTAGTTTCTCCCTTATTGAAAAGACCCTGATTATATCAGCAAAAGAGCAGGGAAATCTATATGGATTTTTTTTTTAATTTCAAAATATACTCTTGAAAAAAGGTGATTGTTTTAGTTGTTTTAAAAAATTAATTCAAGTTGACAGTGTCCAACTCCACCAGAGAGGTCCTTTGGGGCCATCTGCCTGTCCCAAGTAAGGATAAAGGAGGAGGGTTGGGCGTGGGGCTAGCAACTCCACCCTGTAAAAAATCAACTTGCTACAGAAACGCCAACAATAGAGATAACAGAGACTTTTAGCCTGGAAAAAGAAGGGTCTTCAACTCGAAGACGCATGACGCTGGGTGGTGAAAGTCGTGAGGAAGACATTAAGCCGATTACCCTTCTTGCAACCAGGAGGATTACCATCGGTACATGGAACGTGAGGACCATGTATGAGTCAAGAAAGACGTCGCAGGTCGCAGCAGAGATGAGGAGCAACAACCTGACCCTACAAGGCATTAGCGAGGCAAGATGGACGCAAGCTGGACAGAGACGACTGTTGACAGGAGAGCTGTTGCTGTATTCCAGACATGAAGAGAGCGACGCACCCCCCACACAGGGAGTAGGCTTCATGTTGTCCAAGCAGGCACAGAGAGCACTGATTGGTTGGGAGGCACATGGTTCCAGGATCATCACAGCATCCTTCAGAACTAAAATGAAGAGGATTAAGATGAATGTTGTACAGTGCTATGCTCCAACCAATGACAGTGAAGAGGGGGACAAAGACTATTTTTACAACAGACTTCAGAAAATATTAGAGATTCTCCCAGACAAAGACATTATCATCCTTATGGGAGATTTTAATGCCAAAATTGGACCTGACAACACAGGATATGAACAAGTCCTGGGGACCCACGCTCTGGGAGAGATGAGTGAGAATGGAGAGAGATTTGTGGATCTGTGTGCACTTAACAACCTGGTCATAGGAGGTAGCATCTTTCCTCACAAGCGGATCCACAAGAGTACCTGGGTATCGCCAGCAGGCACGATAGAAAACCAGATCGATCATGTCTGTATTAGCAAGAAGTTCAGAAGATCTTTGCAGGACGTTAGAATTAGAAGAGGAGCAGACGTAGAGTCCGAACATCACTTAGTGGTGGCCAGATTGAAGCTGAAGCTGAAGAAGAACTGGATAGACGCGTTAGATAGAAGAGCGAAGTACAACATCAGCCTTTTGAAGGATCATAAGATCAAGGAAGATTTTGGACTGATGCTGAAGAATAAGTTTTCAGTACTACAGGATCGGTCTGAGGAAGAGGAAGACAGTGTATCCAACAGATGGCAGAAAGTGAGAGAGACACTTAGGTCAGCATGTCAGGAAGTGTTTGGAATTAAGAAATACCAGCAGAAAGAGTGGATCACAGCAGAGACCTTGACTAAGATAGAAGATAGAAAGAAGAAGAAGGCAGTAGTTAATAACAGCAGGACTAGAGCAGCAAAGGCTAAAGCGCAAAAAGAGTAAGCTGAAGCCCATAGAGTAGTGAAGAGGAATATTAGGAAGGACAAGAGAGATTATGTGGATGGACTGGCAGCAGAAGTGGAGCAGGCAGCATACAATGGTAATATGAAACAGCTGTATGACATCACCAAGCGACTGTCTGGAAAGTTCAGCAAGCCAGAGCGTCCCGTCAAAGACAAGCAGGGAAAGTCTATAACAGAAATAGAACAACAGATGAATAGATGGGCGGAGCACTTTGAGGAACTCCTGAATAGAACAGCACCATTAAATCCACCAGACATTGACCCAGCCAACGAAGACCTTCCAATCAGTTGTGACAGACCAACCAGAGATGAGATCAGAAAAGCCATCACTATGATGAAGAATAAGAAGGCGGCTGGACCTGACGATATTCCAGCAGAGGCCCTGAAAGTAGATCTGGATGTTTCAGTGGAAATGCTGTACCCCCTCTTTGAGAAGATATGGGAAGAAGAAGTGATTCCGGCGGACTGGAAAGAGGGATATCTTATTAAAATCCCCAAGAAAGGAGACCTCAGCAATTGTGCCAACTACAGAGGAATCACACTTCTGTCGGTGCCAGGGAAGGTCTTCAACCGAGTCCTCTTAGAGAGAATGAAGGATGCCATCGATCCACAGCTACGAGATGAGCAAGCAGGTTTCCGGCAAAATAGATCATGCACGGACCAGATAGCAACGCTCCGCATCATAGTCGAGCAGTCTATGGAGTGGAACTCCTCGTTGTACATCAATTTTGTTGACTATGAGAAAGCATTCGATAGCGTGGATCAAGAGACTCTCTGGAAGCTCCTTCGGCACTATGGCATCCCAGCAAAGGTGGTCAACCTGATTAAGAACTTATATGACGGCACACACTGTAGAGTGATCCATGGAGGACAGCTTCCAGGTGTGAACCGGAGTCAGACAAAGATGCTTGTTGTCACCATTTTTCTTTCTCCTTGTCATTGATTGGATTATGAAGACATCCACTTATGAGCGTAGGAATGGAATCCAGTGGACATTGTGGACCCAGCTTGATGACCTGGACTTTGCCGATGACCTTGCACTCCTTTCGCATAGCAAACAGCAGATGCAAGAGAAGACCAACGTAGTGGCAGCCACGTCATCACAGGTTGGCCCCAACATCCACAAGGACAAGACCAAGATCCTCAAGATTAACTCCATCAGTAATGACTCAGTCACACTGAATGGAAGCCCTCTGGAAGAAGTGCAGTCCTTCACCTACTTAGGCAGCATCATCGACCAACAGGGTGGCACGGACGCAGACATCAAAGCAAGGATCGGTAAGGCAAGAGCAGCTTTCTTACAGCTCAAGAACATCTGGAGCTCTAGAGAGCTGTCTTTGGCAACAAAGATTAGACTGTTCAACTCCAACGTGAAATCAGTCTTATTGTATGGAGCTGAAACCTGGAGGATAACTAAAACAACCACCAGGAAGATCCAGACCTTCATAAATAGTTGCCTTAGAAGGATTCTCCAGATCCGCTGGCCAGACACCATCAGCAACATCTACCTCTTGGAGAGGACCCGTCAACTTCCAGCAGGGGAAGAAATTAGAAGGAGAAGGTGGGGTTGGATAGGACACACACTACGCAAGCAGCCAACCAACATCACTAGACAGGCATTGCGGTGGAACCCCCAAGGCAAGCGGAAAAGAGGCCGTCCAAGAAACACCTGGCGACGTGACCTTCAGGCTGATAGCATAAAAATGGGCTATACCTGGAACCAGCTAGAGCAAATGGCCCAGGATAAAGGACTCTGGAGATCTGTGGTTGGCGGCCCATACCCCAATTGGGGTGACGGGCATGAGTGAGTGAGTGAGTGACAGTGTCCCTTTAACAAGAAAAGTGAAAAGTTATACATTAGTCTCCCACATTTGACAATTCTGGCCTTAATATTAGATCCCTAAATACAATTGGCTTGATTTTCAGCAGTTCAGTGTGCCCAGAGCTCCGAGTGATTGCTCAGCACCTCTGAAAAAATCAGGCCACATTTTTAGGTGTCTTCCGAGTTTAAAAATATTTCCCTATGCAAACTGATCTAAAGAGAGAGATTCTGCAAACCATATCACCACTCTCTTAAGCCAACCTACTTCTTATCTCCTCCCTCTAATCTCGTCTGGCCATTCCCTCTGACCTCAAACTCCCTATCATTAACCCTCTGACTATTCAAGATCTTTTTTTCTAATCCTACAAGGGCCTCTTGTTCCCCAACTCCCTTTCCCTGATTCCACTTATGCCCTTTGCCATCAACTCTCACTTATCCTCCATCTCACCAGACTTCCAACCTTCAGTAGCATACAGGAGTCTCTATCCTAGCACTTATTTATATTGTCTAGACATCTATTCTCTGAAAATCTCTAGCACTTCAAGGCTTCCCTCCGTCAGAAACAACCAAGAATATTTTGCCTTCCATTTGACTACAGGGAAGTTCTCAAACTACCAAGATGCCAACCAGCAGCAAACGGAAATGTTTAGCATACTGAGATGGATTTTATCAAAAGGGTCTGCTGGAAGTTAGAAAGGGCAATGGCTTAATTATCAGAGGTGTTCAAATTAACTGCTCATAAAAGGTTTAGATGGATGGGCTAGGATTCAGGCTGGTTCTCATTTTTCCTGAACTGGCTTCCCATCCCAACCAAGAAGCAGTAAAGGGAAGCCACTCCACCACAGGTAGGAAATGAGAAATTCTGAGTGCTGTTGCACACTGTAAATATTCATGAAAGGGCAGTAGAAAATTATTTGCAGGGGCATGACTAGCAACTCATTCCCAGCATAGTGAGATTTATTGGCCTGAGCCACAGGTCTCCCATGAGTCTCCTGGCATGATCAGATTTTCAGATTTCATCTCTTTGGTTTTGAAGTATAAAAGGCAACAAGGTTCATTTTATTTTAAAATCTGTGCAGACACATCATCACATTAAGAAAACGACTTCAGAAATAAAGAACCAAACAAAAAAAAAAGGACTTTTTCCTCAGTTCTTCCAGTTTTCACTCAAGTCATCTTTACTTTCAGCCTTTTACTTTTCAATGTCAATTTCCTGCTTCAACATCTTCTGACATCTTATTTTTGTTTCTTCCGCCTCTCCTCATTAACTTTTGTCCCTCTTCAAAGCTCCTGTTTTTACCTGCCATACTTGCTCTCACCTTGAGTCTTTGGTCCTCTTTGGGTAGTTGTCTTTCATTTTGCCTCCCCAGTTAGGGCTTGTCTACACTTTAAATGCTACAGTGGCACAGCTGCCACAGCTCAGCTATGCCACTCTAGTGCTTGTGTTTAGACACTATCTATGCCTACGGGAAGGATTCTCCCATCGTTAAAAGTAATTCACTTCCCTGAGAGGCAGTACCTAGATCGACGGAAGAATTCTTCCGTCAACTTAGAACTGTCTACATGGGGCTTAAGTCATCTTAACTGCATTGCTCAAGGGTGTGGATTTTTCATGCCCCTGACCGAGGTATTTATAAAACCGAATTTTCTAGTGTGGACCAGGCATTACCTGTCCAACATTCAGCTTCATAGGTTTTATTTTTCCCCACAAATAATGGAATCTTCTTTTGGTTCTATCCACACCTTTGGCCATCACAGCCCTTTAAGTTTAGGAATGTTCTGCCATTCACCTAGTAATTCATCCTTTGTTACTAGCCTGAATAGATCCATTAGGTTTGCACTGAAGAAACTGTTTGAATCCATGCCACCAAGCTGGCAGGGGCTGATAACTTTGTAAGCACAGGAGCCAATGAAGTTCAGAAAACAAAAAGGTTGTGTTAATTGGGAAGAGGAAGGAGGGAGGGAAGCATAAGACCGGTTGAGGCAAGTTTAGTGTTGTCAGGGGAACAGGATTGCTTTTGCTCATGGATTCTTTTCAGCTTTGAGAAATTAAATTATGTTTGTTGAGGAACATGGGGTATAGTGATGGGATTTTTTTCAGGGATAATGATGTGAATACACAGAGCATTCAATTTTTCAACAGCATAGGATGTGTGTTAAGTGCAAACACAGAGCTTTACTGAAGCAACTGTCTCCACTCCTTCAGCGGTAGCTATGCTCATGCATGGGTGTTGCTTGGATGCACTGGGAAAATGGAGTGTTCAGGGGTTCTCTAATTCTTTCTTTCCTATATATAGGGTGGTAATCCCATGTTAGTTTTCTGGCTGTATTAAACACCAAGAAAGAATACTGCTTATCTAGATTTGTCTGTGTTCGTGCATGGAAAAGAAAAAGCAACTTTATTTTAAAATGTTGGCTTTCAGTCACGTGATGCCTCACCTTACAGTTAAATTCACTGGCATTCAACTGCATATGAGTGCCATTAAAGCTGGTGATAACAGGCAGAGAGTTGGCAGAGAATGAATGTCACAACAGGGCAAAGACAGGACCAAAGTGCTACCTGACAGTAAGTATTACAATTTTATGTGCTGCCAACACTAATGCAAAATGCACATGAGAAGGGAAGTGCCTTTTGGGGCTAGTCCTACCTTTAACTGTGCAGCTCTAGAGTCTCCCTTAGTAGCAGAAATGCTGTGATATTCCTGTGCACAGAGGTGCAAGATTTTGGGCCTGAGGAAGGGAATGCACACCCTGCAGGGGGCAAAGCTCAGCTCCATTGGGGCTCCTGTATGCCAGATATCGGTGAGCCAGAGCCAGGAGCAATGAATCTGTCACTGCACAGATCTTCCCCATCTCTTTCCTGTGTGAGCAGGAGTAGGGAAGCATCCAAGAGGCCGTGGAGGCCACTCCAGCATTGCCACGTCCTGAGAGAAGGATCCCTTACTGATGCAAGACCCAGGTACTTAGGTCAGGCTCTGCGACAGGATTTTACAGACTTGGACCCAAACCAAACCAGACCCCCAGATCCAAGGACTGACTGCTGGTCACTACATAATTATAAATTGTCGTGTTAGTTGTAGGAAGATAGAGCCACTAGGAGGCATACAACAGAGAGGTATAAGTCTGTGTAAGCAGGAAATAAAGTCAGTCTTGTATTCATTTCTCCCATGGTGTCCTGGGTCTCCGTAAACGCCACATGGCCTCAGAACAGGATTGAATAGACCCAACAAATCACAGAACACCCCTGCAACATGGAAAGAGGGAGAAAGGAAAACAGATGAACAATCCTCCAGCCCAGCCAGGATCACTGGAAAGAGGCCTAAGTCACAGAGGGCCCAGCAAGAACTGCAAAGTTGGGTCCACGCTGTAGCAGGGAATGATCAGAGAATTCGAGACACTGAAGCTGAGGCTAGGCCCATAGTAACACCAGTTTGCTTCCCTAAGAGGCTATATATATTACACTCCCCCCACCTCGCCCCACAAAAAAATGGGATCTGTAAGCTGGTAAACAGCAGAGATGGCTACATCTGACCACATTTTTCCAATTACTACCCCCATCCCTGAGGGACGGCCATTCTGGATAAGCAGATTCCAGAGATTGTTGGGTTTCTGGGTTTGATCAGCAATCAGAGGAGAAACAAGTTGAAACCACGTTCTGTAACAATGGGGCCTGCAGAAGAGCACATTATCCTGTCCAGAAGCCTCGGAGCTGCTCAGCTCAAACAGTTCAATACAGGTTTCAGAGTAGCAGCCGTGTTAGTCTGTATCCGCAAAAAGAACAGGAGTACTTGTGGCACCTTAGAGACTAACAAATTTATTAGAGCATAAGCTTTCGTGGGCTACAACCCACTTCTTCAGATGCATATAGAGTGAAACATATATAGAGGAGATATATATACACACATACAGAGAGCATGAATAGGTGGGAGTTGTCTTACCAACTCTGAGAGACCAATTAAGTAAGAGGGGGGGGAAAAAAAAAAAAACCTTTTGAAGTGATAATCAAGATAGCCAAGTACAGACAGTTTGATAAGAAGCAAGTGTGAGAATACTTACAAGGGGAGATAGATTCAATGTTTGTAATGGCTCAGCCATTCCCAATCCCTATTTAACCCTGAGTTGATTGTGTCTAGTTTGCATATCAATTCCAGCTCAGCAGTCTCTCGTTGGAGTCTGTTTTTGAAGTTTTTCTGTTTTAAGATAGCCACCCGCAGGTCTGTCATAGAATGGCCAGACAGGTTAAAGTGTTCTCCCACTGGTTTTTGAGTATTATGATTCCTGATGTCAGATTTGTGTCCATTAATTCTTTTGCGTAGAGACTGTCCGGTTTGGCCAATGTACATGGCAGAGGGGCATTGCTGGCACATGATGGCATATATCACATTGGTAGATGTGCAGGTGAACGAGCCCCTGATGGTATGGCTGATGTGATTAGGCCCTATGATGGTGTCACTTGAATAGATATGTGGACAGAGTTGGCATTGGGCTTTGTTACAAGGATAGGTTCCTGGGTCAGTGTTTTTGTTCAGTGATGTGTGGTTGCTGGTGAGTATTTGCTTTAGGTTGGGGGGTTGTCTGTAAGCGAGGACAGGTCTGTCTCCCAAGATCTGTGAGAGTAAAGGATCATCTTTCAGGATAGGTTGTAGATCTCTGATGATGCGCTGGAGAGGTTTTAGTTGGGGGCTGAAGGTGACAGCTAGTGGTGTTCTGTTATTTTCTTTGTTGGCCCTGTCTTGTAGGAGGTGACTTCTGGGTACTCGTCTGGCTCTGTCAATCTGTTTTTTCACTTCAGCGGGTGGGTATTGTAGTTTTAAGAATGCTTGATAGAGATCTTGTAGGTGCATGTCTCTATCTGAGGGATTGGAGCAAATGCGTTTATATCTTAGAGCTTGGCTGTAGACAATGGATCGTGTGGTGTGTCCTGGATGGAAGCTGGAGGCATGTAGGTAAGTGTAACGGTAAGTAGGTTTCCGGTATAAGGTGGTATTTATGTGACCATCGCTTATTAGCACAGTAGTGTCCAGGAAATGGACCGCTTGTGTGGATTGATCTAGGCTGAGGTTGATGGTGGGATGGAAATTATTGAAATCATGGTGGAATTCCTCAAGGGCTTCTTTTCCATGGGTCCAGATGATGAAGATGTCATCAATGTAGCGCAAGTAGAGTAGGGGCGTTAGGGGACGAAAGCTAAGGAAGCGTTGTTCTAAGTCAGCCATAAAAATGTTGGCATACTGTGGGGCCATGCGGGTACCCATAGCAGTGCCGCTGACTTGAAGGTATATATTGTCCCCAAATGTGAAATAGTTGTGGGTTCAATACAGTTAAAGAAGAACTAGACAAGCATTTCATGTCATGCCACAATATAATTTTTGAGAGGACACAGATTCACCTACACAAGCAGGAGAAGTAGGAGTCAGTGTCTGATTTCATAACAACCCCATACAGCCCAGTTTGTCGCCCTTCCTTTCCACAAAAGGTGCTGTGGTGTTGTGAAAAGATAGAGACACTAGGGGCATACAGCAGGGAGGTCTAAGCCTGTGTAAGCAGGAAGTAGTCAGTCTATTTACTTCTACTGTGGCCTCTTGAGTCTCTGTAAACACCACATAAATGTTAAATAATAATCATCCAGATCCAAACTTTTCAGATCATCTCTCTACTTCTTGATTCCCAGAACCCACTCATTCCATTGTAAATCATTTCTTTCTCATTAGTAGTCTTGTTTCTCTGAGCTTCTGAAACAGTCCTTGGCTCACATTTAGTCCCACTGCAAAAGGCTGTAACTCCTGAATTTGGATCATTTTTGTTAAGCATTGTTCTCTACAGTTGTCAAAATACTAGGGAAACCTGACTGGCTGATTAACTGGTGTGATGGATAGTAGTTTTCTCTTAGTGGACTCCTCATTTATTACGGAGCTGTAGTCATCTTAAAACAAAGCATACTGACATAAAACCACTTTTGGGATATAATTTTAAAAAGAGAGAAGGTGACATTCTATAAACTAAGACATAACTTCAAAGGAATCCAGTACCTCTTACAGTACAGAAATGTCATCTTCATGGTATAGGAGCTTCTCTCACTATACCACTTGTCAAGACTTATAGCCTCTAAGGTATAGTAATCAATTCTGTAAAAGTGTTGCCTCATTCCCATTTTAGATGCCTGAACTACTGAACTCTCTCAGTGGAAGGAACATCTGTAAAGCAGCATGTATGCATAATGTACAATGTAATACTTATACTTTACACTTACCTAGTACATTTTGCCTCAGGATTATAACGAGCTTTACAAATATTATTTAATTTATCCTTCCAACATTCCTGTGAATACACAGCTATTAGTATTATCCAGAAGAGGCAGTGGTGTGCGAGGAATGAACATCTTTGAAGTTACCCAAGACCCTTCATGTTACTGTCTCAATTTCTGCCCAAGCCAAATGGATATGAAACTTACTGAAATAACTCATACGGATATTATGAGGAATAATTAGTTATGTTTTGTACAGTGCTTTGAACACTTCAAGTGTGAAGTATTGTTTTACAGATAGATAAAGTGAGGTGCAAAAAAGCTTAGTGACTGGTCTAAGGTAACACAGCAAGTCAGTGGCAGAGCTGGAGGTAGAACTGGGAAGTCATCACACCCAGTCTACTGATGTCACCACCAGACTATCCTCCCTCCCGATTCGATAACGCTCATCACAGGAGCTCAAGTGCTGCCATCAATTTGTGTTTTTTTAAATATAATGGTTGAAGTGTTTTCTTGCTTAATTTTCCTTCTTCTTTTAAGATGGTCACTGTCTGCTTCGGGAACTTGGAAAGAGCTGGCACCACTTCTTGACTTTCCAGTCAGATTCTGCCAGTCAGGCCCCACTGCTCCCACCTCCCTTTATAATGTTAATGCAGTGTTCCAAATCAAAGCTGGCAAGAGGAAAATTTGCTCAAATGACATCTTAGCACATTAAAATCTAAGGCCTGCTCCCATTGAAGCCAATGGCAAAACTCCCATTATTATTTGTTTATTGCAATTGACGTGCTCTGTGCCATATAGTACAAAAAAGCAAAATCAGTCACACTGCCCTGAACAGCTTACAATGGGAACAGTACCAGGCCTTAAAGATTCCACGGGGCCTATGTCTTGAGCTTCTTCTAATTTGAAACTCTGTAAAAGCCCTCTTCCTAAGCAGAAATGTGTCTATTTTAACTGGCATTCACTGCACTGGAAATTTAGCTTTGGGATTTTTAGTGACTTTGTGAACACATCCCCTGTGTGCTCTTTTGTTTCAAATGAATGGTGGAAAAGGGAGAACTTTGCATTCTGAATGTGTGGCGTTCTGTTGTCAAACTGGCCCCTTCCTCTTTTTTTCCAGTGTTTCACTGGCAGTCCCTGAAGGCAAAATGTTCCAATCAGGAAGAGTTAAGTAGGCAAATGAATTTTCACTAAGTTTAGTTCTAACCTTCAGTATTTTAAATTGTAATTGAACCTTTGTTCTCAGAGATACATGGTCACTTTTGTTTTTAACAAATAGGTCAAATAATCAGGGAGTTTGCCTCTAGCTACTTTATACAAAAACAAAACAAAAATCTACTAAGCCTATGAAAGGCTTTTTAGAATTTACAGTTCAAGCCTGTGCAGCTCTTAGTGCATTAAATAATAATCGCTTCTGTAGTCATAATTTTAAAAAATTCTGGCAAGGAAAACATAAATTACATTTAAGGGTAAATCTAAATAACTGGGAACATTGAGTAATGAAAACCAGCATAATATAAAAACAAGTAAGAAGCCTCTGACACTAATGGCTGCCTTGTTTCTTGAGCCAAACATTCTTTTATCATTATATGAGAATTTAACTGAGATGTTTGCATCAGCATCAGAGTACTCAATATAACTCATAAAACAAGCAGTGATCCACTCTCAATTTCACATTATTTACTAGTCCAGAATTAAAGCATAGAGGTAACAGCTAACTTATTTGTACAGTTTTATTTACATTCAAATATATCTTGGTTTTTCATAACTTTAAGCACCAGTTCTGTGACTGAGGCTCTTGTTGTTCCTGTCACTTGTTACTGTAGAATCTCTCATCTCAGGAGACCTGCATTTATATTCTTCCTTAAGTCATTAGCAAGATGTTGATGACCTCTTCCTAGATGGTAAGTGGACTTCAGACTACATAATAGCAAGGACTGAGGGTATGTCTAAACTGCAATCAGAGGGTGTGACTGCAGTTCAAGCTGACATCCCCGAGTTAGCTTTAATCTCGCTAGCATGGGACCCAGAGCAGTGAAGCTGTGGCAGTATGAGCTTCAGCACTGGCTCTGTAAACCCACTCAGAACCCTGGGTAATTACTCTCAGGGCTAGTCCATGCTGAAGCATGAGCTGCCACAGCGTCACTGCTCTGGGACCTGAGTTAACGAGATTAAAGCTAGCATGTGTTTTTCAGCTCAAGCTGCAGTCAGACCCAGTGACTGGAGACAAGACATCTCCTGAGTGTGCTGACAGGCCTACACAAAGCTTGAGTTAATGGGCATTATGCAGGGAACTATGTGGGAACTGGGAGGATAGGCAGGAGGAATGTCACAGCCCATCCATATTCATCATTCCAGTCCCTTGGCTAGAATAGAAGCATGGGCCCCATTTGTGCCATCTACTCAGGGCCGGCTCTAGGATTTTTGCCGCCCCAAGCAAAAACAATTTTGGCCGCCCCCCCCCCCCCCCGTTTTTTAATTACCCCACCCCCGGCCCCGCCTCAACTCCGCCCCTTCCCCAAATCCCCAGCCCTGCCTCTTCCCCCCAGGCTCTCAAGCCTAGGAAGGAGGGAGGGAGGGGGAGAAGTGGTGCCCGCGCCGTGGCCACTCGGAGTCTCCCCCTCCCTCCCAGGTTTGAGAGCCTGGGAGGGAGGGGGAGTCTCCGAGCGGCTGCGGTGCACGAATCAGCTGTTTCGCGAGCCGCGGCCGCTCGGGATCTCCCCCTCCCTCCCAGGTTTGAGAGCCTGGGAGGGAGGGCGAGTAGCAGCGCGCGAATCAGCTGTTTCGCGTGCCGTGGCGCGCGAGCGGCAGCAGCAGCGGAGGTGAGCTAGGGCGCCCGGGGCACATTTTTAGGGGCGGCATTCTGGCGCCAGCCATGCCGCCCCTAAAAATGTGCCGCCCCAAGCACCAGCTTGTTTTGCTGGTGCCTAGAGCCGGCCCTGCATCTACTTGGAGGTTTATCCACATAATCCTGGACACGGTGGCCATATATTGCTCCTCCTCTATTTCATCTCTATCTCCTTCATCTGCATTGGGATATGCGGAGGTCACACAGCCAGCTGCTGCAGGTCACAGGGAGTGCAGAACATTTCTTCATACTTACTCCTTGGCCATGCAACTGTAGACACCATTGAAATGTTAAACTATCATTTGAAAGTAGTTACCATTACAACAGTATCACAGGTATATGAAACTGGTATATAGATTGTTGGAAGATAAGGGACGTTACTATAGCATTCTCGATACAAATAACTTTCAGACAGTAGAGGTGGGTTTTTTAAAGTGCTCGCCAGTGATCTAACTCTGCTCTAATTTAAGTCAATGGGACCATATGGAATTAGGCCAACACTAGGCATTTTTGAAAATTCCACCCAAGAGGGCAACATTTTAACACTATATCCACATGCAATGGAATCACTACTGTTGCAATGCATAGGAGAGGGACATCTCTGGCTGTTGCACCCAGGGGGCCATTTCACACCATTGAGCATGACTGGTAGACTGGGACAGGGAGGCTCAGAGCTTTGTTTTGTCACTTTTAATTTCAATTTAGACACAAAATTTTGCAAGGAATATTTACATATATATATTCTTTGCATAATTTTGTGTCTAAATTGAAATTAAAAGTGACAAAACAAAGTTCTGGTTAGAGCGAGGAATACTGAAGGCACATATTATACAACCTTCTCCTCAATCATGCCCATGTACCTCAACTCTGACCTCCAGTGTAAAATCCTTGCTATTCCAGTTCTGAGCCCTGGGTCCCAGTCTACCAGTCATGCTCAATGCTCATGCTCATGCTCTCTCTATATATACACACAGCCAAATTCTGTATTTGTGCTGAAATCACAAATCTGTAAAAATAATAAGCAGAGATGGCCTTTATACCTTATAAATAATTGCTCAAGTGATCCCTGCTGACACTATAGTGTAGGCCATAGTACCTCTTTCCTTTCAGTGTACAATACGTTTGCCTGTAGATCTAAGTTGAGGCTTAATGGGATGCCTTCAGTAATGTGGTTTATTTCAAACTCACTCCTAATTTCAGCATGTCCTTTGCTGTGTTTCCAAAGACAGAAAATTCCAAATCCACAGAAGATTTTCAAAAGTGATTATGCTTGAGTTGCAAACCTTCAGATTCCCATCTCAACTATGCACGGACCACCCTTCATACAAAAAAATCATCAAGAGCCTGATATAACTTCCATTGAAGTCAATAGAAGTTTTTCCATTGAGTTCAGTGGAGACTGACTCATCTCCCAAGTGACCATTAGGAGTCAGTATTACATTTTGAGGGCTGCTGCACCACAAGGAGAGGGATTCATCCCTGAGGGAGGCCATGAGGCCATCCTTCCACAAGGGCTCTGCTGCGGGAAGGCAGCTTATACTTGAATTAGTGTCTTTTTGCTTTAGCCACTCACCTCACCAGGTCTGTCCCCATTAGACACACCTTGCTCCACCACAATCCCCCTCAGCATGGAATTTCTGCTGGCAGTAGTGACTGGTGCAGAACCTGACTGAATCCTACCCACAGCATGTAATTATATTTGGCTCCAGCCTGTCTCACCACTTAGTATGCTCCTACTTTCTTCTTAAATTGCTACTTGTTATTACCTTGAATGAACTTCCTCTCCTGGACACTCACCAGACTGCTTTACTGGACCCAAACTTTGAGTCCCGTATTCTCTTGGTATTGCGCAGAGTTTAGGAACCATCTTTCTGGTTCTGGGCCCTCAGACACACACTCCAGGTCAGATCCCATGTCTAATACCCCTCTTGACAGTGGGGCAGCTGTGGTCCAATTGGCGAGGCCCTGAAACTAGCACCAGCTCTCCCAAGCCTTCCCTGTGTCTATTGCTCACTCTCGGAGTTTCGCTGTGGACCCTCTGGCTTATGGTTTCCCTCTTCAGGTACTACATGATAGTGGAAGCAAGTAAAACACAGACTAAGAACTTGAATTTTTAAACACACACACACACACACACTTTACTCACAGAAAGCACAAAAGAGTGAGGATTAGCCTTATACATACAGTTCATAACAATCAATCAGAATTCATAAGTTTTACATGGAAAATTCCTCAAACTTTCACACTACTATTTACTTTTTGAAGGCCTCATCTGAAGCCCATTGACGTCACTGGGAGTCTCTCCATTAACTTCTATAGGCATTGGATCAGGCTAAAATTGCTAAACCAAATATCAATATTTTACAATCTAACTGTTCAAAATCAACAGTCCTATTAGTGTATTTTTTCTTTAAATTAGTGCAAAGAGTGAACGATTATAGTTTTTAGTTGCAACATTTTTAATCTGTTCTAACAGGATACTTTCTCCTTACCACAGCAACATTTGCTGTTGATACTGCTGTCTCCATTTAATGAAACACGCAGATTTTTGGTTTATGTATTTGATCCCTCATTTTTCTCCTCATGCATTTTTAATCATCACATGCTGATAATTCTCAGTATGAAATAATAGCATAAAGAGATAGATAAATACACACACACACTTTTCAAACAATTTAATTGTCTCATATGAGTGAGCTGACTTTGTATATAATATATATAATATATATATATAATTTAATTGACTTTTAAAGATTTAAAATCTGTTCCTGAACTTGGTGCTTTGCCAAAAATGAATGTAACTTTGAGAGCAGGGAGAATCTGCAACTGTATGGAAACTTTTCTAATTCTTTACTATTATAATATCTACTGTGAGAGCTTCAGTGAAAGCTAATTTCCTCTGGCTGACAACATTGGCAGAACAGTTTCATTTCAAAGTGTTTTTGTAAGCTTGGTGCTAGACATTTGCCCTGAATTTTTCAGATAATTAATGTTTAAGGTAGCTTGCCAGGAGAGGGTTATTTTATGGAGGGAGGGATTTCCATTTATAAAAAATAGGCAAGAATGAGGAAGCAAACAAACTGACTGATTGCTATATGGAACCTTGTGAATAGATATTTATAATTGCCCCATTTGGAACTATCTAGCCATGTTACAAATCCCTTGTGTCAACATCCTTATTAAAGAGCTGGAAAAAAGAGAAAAATGTTGAAGTATTTTCTCTTAGCATTTCAAGCTATGCTAACTTTGCTGACACAATTATATATATATATATATATCAGAATTCTTAGGTATGGCTTCTGGCAAAGGCATGTAATGTGCAATATGTATCTGTCTCTATGACTCTTGTCATGTGTTAGGGTCCAGTCCTGTTCCCATTTGAGTCAATAGGAATTTTGCTTCAGACTTTAGGATCAGGCTCTTCCGTATCTGTGATATTAAGGATGTTTGGATGCATACAAGTGATTTCAAACTGAACTGAAGTTTGTGGACCCAAACCTTCAGAATGGGCCAGCATAGACGAACAATACATTCCAAGTAACCTTATACCTCGATAAAGAGAGACTTGAATTATTTGCCCTTAGATTATACAAATGTAAGGCTGAAAGACCTACTTTAAATCTCTAGTGGCAGCAGCACTCTAGGATGATTCGTTTAATCCACAATGGAACCACCAAGGGCTAGATTCACAAGTTGGACTTTGGTGCCTAACTACCAATTTCGGAGCTTAAGTCCAACATTTTGTCACCACTAGCATTCACGAAACCCCCACTCAGCTACTGCTGAACCCTGTAAATGCCTACGTTTCCACCAGTAAAGTCCCCTAAATTTCTGCCACTAGGCATGCACAAAGCTGCCTAAATTCTGACACCACTGAGCTGTTTGATGCCTAACTCATGCCTAAGCCCTGACGGGATTCACAAACTAAGCTTTACCCTGTCTGTTTTGCCTGTGAGGTCCAATCTGGTCAGTGTGCTCCGAGCACGCATAACCCTGCACAAAAATACAGCCAGAAAGGGGAGGTGCTCATGCACCCCCTGTAAACCCAGCAGTGAGGGTATTTACCTGGGGGGAAATGGGAGACCTGGTTTCAAATCCCTGCTCTGAGTCAGGCAGAAGGGAAATTAGAACTTGGCTCTCCCATGTCTTAAGTCAATGGTTCTCAAACTGGGGCCGCCGCTTGTGCAGGGAAAGCCCCTGGGGCCGCCGCTTCCCGCAGCCCCCATTGGCCTGGAGCGGCGAACCGCAGCCAGTGGGAGCTGCGATCGGCCGAACCTGTGGACCCGGCAGGTAAACAAACCGGCCCGGCCCACCAGGGGCTTTCCCTACACAAGCAGCGGCCCCAGTTTGAGAACCACTGTCTTAAGTGAATTCGCTAATCACTGGGCTATAGACCACCACTATCAGCTGGCTGTTTTGAGAAAAGCTGATCTGGCTTAGGCACCTAACTCCAGGAGCAGGCCTGCAGCCTGGAGTTAAGTGCCACCTCCCTGAGAGGGGTGGTGTTTAGGCCATACCTGTCTCTCTCGTATTTCCTACTGGCTAACTTAGGTGGCTTCCCATTCAGCGCGCTGGCTCCTGTGAATCCCGTGCATTGTATGAGGAATCTGGATGCCTAGCTCAAAGCTGCAAAATTCACTAGGTGGCAGGGTGCCTAAGCATTAGGTGTTGTGATGCCTAAGCCCTCCTTCTGAAACTACTCTAAGTTTACTCAGAATGAACAGCATTTTAAACCAGGAAGAAGGAAAGAAAGATGCAAAAGAGGAGAGAGAAAGGATGGAGGTAGAGGGAGATCACCTACAGAACAACAAAAAAGCTAGAAACAGACACTGGGGGCAAAAAGGCAAAGCGCTGTGAAAAGAAGAACAATCTTGGAGCTAAAGCAGGAGATTTTTATAAGCACTTAGTAGATTTAGGAGCACAAATCCCATTGAATGTCAATGGAGTTTGTGCACCTAAACCCTTAGGCACATTTGAAAATCTTCGCCAAAAGACAATAAGGATCAGAACAGAGCCCAGAAGAGCACAAATGAGACATGGCCATATGTGGGGCCAGATTGCCCCTCTTGCAGTAACAAATGTGGGAGAGTGTTCAAGGGGGAAAAAATCTCGATGGAGATCCCCTCCCACTGAGTTTCCCCCATCTTACATGGTGGGGTGGCAAGGTTTGTCCCCTCTCACTTTGGGGAATAAGATGTGGGTCCCACCAAGAAACCACATGGATCTCTTTGTACTTCCAGTGTAACCCTGTGCCCCTGAAAGCCCTCCCCTTCATATCTAGCAGTACAACTCCAATGGATTGGCTTTGGCTGCCTCCAGAAACTCCCACTTAAATGGAGATTCCCACCACAAAGGGAGCTTCATCTTGTTTGTGAACCTCCCCATCCCCCAATCTGATAGTACCCATCCTTCCCACCACTTGGATCCTCAGATGCATGGAGCACTTCCCTTGGGCTCAAGGGGAAGGGAAGACAGCTCCATGGAGGCCTTTAACATACATTAAAACCATTTAATTTCATGAGAAAAAGTAACTTGTAAACAAAATATTGTGCGTTATTTAGGGCTTACAAAAGGTGCTTGGCTCGTTTTATCCACACCACAAGCAGTAACAAAGCAAACTTCCCCAGGCTGCCCCAAGGCTTTTATTTCTAGTGCCAGATTGTGGAGAGAGACAAGTTATGTTCTGTAAATTTCTGCCCAGCAGGATTAGAGCAGCACTCATAGCAGCAAAAGAGATTGATGTTCAGCACCTACCAGGCCCTGGACTCTCCAGTTGGATTCCACCTTCTCTTGCTCTGGGCAAAGCTCATTCTGGCTATTGCCAGCAAAAAGGATGAAACAAAGAGGGGAAAACTACTTTCAGCTCCAATCTGCTGGGGGCTGAGGAAAGTGGCATCATTCCTTCTGTGGAAGCCCGTCCCTGTGAAAGTCAGGCTTCAGGTGTCTTAGAAGCGCTGGGAGAGAGCTGTTCTTACAGCACCACACCCCTGAAAGCCCACCGGGTTTTATTTTCACCAGGAAAACTAATGCTGACAGGGCCAATATTAACATAATCCAACTCCCACTCCAAACCCTAGTCCCATTCCTCCAGCCTGGAGATGGGGCTATATGTTCATGAAGCAGTACAGATCCTGAGGGAGTCTGGTTGCTTTGAGGGACGTTGTGGGTGGCCCACAGCTTGTCTGGAGAAAAGAGTCAGTGCTTTGTACACCCCAGAGATTATTCAATGCTGCCAAGGGCAGGGAGACCTGTGAGGATGATCTGATCAGTAAATGCTAGTCAGTCAAGTTAAATCTACCTGGGATTGCTTTAACTACTGACACTCCCATTCCCCCCTCTCCCCACAAAGATTAACAGATTTAAATGTATTCACAAGTAAAATAACTGGTATGTCGCTCAATGTCCTGAGCATCTCGAGTTGCAGGAGCTAGGACCCGGCCAAATTCTATCACGTTGATTTCAATGTGAGTTTTGACTGAGAGAGTACGGACTGTTGTATTATGGAATAAATGGGCACCAAAAGTTAAAGGTGTTAACATGACCCTGAAACTTTCCAACATTGAACAGTTTAAAGAAGATTCAAGGGTTTGGCACAGAGAGACCTTGGTTTGCTTAGTTCTATGACAAACACAGTATGAAATTCATGCTCAAGTTGCAGATTTATTGGTTAGGATACACAAGGAGAAAAGGAGCTAAAACAAGTTATGCCGCACTTTAAAAATGAAATTGAATGATTATATAAAACAAATTTAACCAAAACCTAGCAAAGTCCCAGGGACAACCCTTCTTGGTAGGGGGGACAGGGTTAGTTTCATTGCTCAGTTCCTAGATGTGAAGGGTGGTCACTTTTCCTGCTTTTGACAGACAGACACAAGCGAGAAAAGAGACAAGATAGTAAAGGTGGGGGAAATATGACTTTTCTTGATATTCTCAGGACTATAGGCAGCAGATTGGTTACATATGCATGTTCTAGGTTGGCAGGTCAACCACAACAGCATTTGCCCTGGGCTCTGGCTCATCTCCCAATCTGGGCTCTGCTGATGCACTGGTGATGGACTGGTGTCCCTGCTGATGTGCTGAGGCTGGGGCTTTACAATGATGCAATGACCTTCAGGGTCCATGGGCAAAGGATGAAATTCCTGGAGGGGAGCAGAAGGCTGATAGTCTTTCCCCTTCTGCAAGAATCCTCCAATCAGTCTACATGTCCCCACCCCCGAAAGTCTCTTTTCAAGAGCCCCAAAGAGAGGTAATTGGCAGAATAGTCCATCTTATTATTTGGTTCACCGATCAGGCCTAGCTTACAACTTGCCATGGTCCATTGGCTTCTGGTCCCACACTCTTCTTGTTTACCAGGTATGGTCTCTCAGCACAGTCATTGAGTAGTATCAGTAAAGCCTTATTATTTAGACTAACTCAGTCTCCGTTTTTTCACCTTTACTTATTTTTGTAAGCAATCTCTTGTATAGGCTGAGTTGGACTTCTGTTACCTTTTCCCACCAACATTTGTTATTACAGGTGATTGAACCATTTCATACACTTCCTTCCTCTTGCTCACAAATAGACTCACAACTAAGGTAGGCCTTCTAGGTCCCAGTTATTACAACAGGACTGAGGGCCAGATTCTGTTCCTTGATATACTGTTGTATGTCAGGAGCAGCTCCACTGTTTTACACTGGCATGAATGAGAGCAGAGTCCTGTCCTCTACCTTTCAGCAGGATTTGGTCTGGAGAGTTTGTCTCATTCTCCCCCATTTTGTTCTTTTACACAGGCACATCCCTTCCCCCCAGACCTGACTGGATTCCTGGAATGTACCTTGATTACCTGGCAAGTGAACCAACCAGCCTCCCATAATCACAACTGGAGAGCATGAGAGCTCTATGCAGGGGCGGATTAGGGTTTTTTGGGGTCCCTGGGCCAGAGCAAGTGGGGGCTCCTCCCCACCCCTTCCACCAGCAGTCCCCCTGTTGCCCCCACACTCCTGCTGGGGAAATGGGGTCAGGTCATGGGGTTTGCCCCGCTCCGCCCAACCACCTGCCCTGCGCTCCTGCAAGCCCCCGCGCCCAGACCCCACTTCCCAGCAGGAGTACTGGGTGGGCGGGCAGAGCCCCCGCACCCTGACCCCGTGCCCCAGCAGGAGCGCCGGGTGGGCGGAGTGGGTCAGGGTGCAGGGGCACCGATTTTTGGGGGAGCCCCCAATTGGCCTGGGCACGGGCCCTGTTGGCCAGTGGCTAATCCACCACTGGCTCTATGCATTGCACTGTGTGTGAAAATCAGAATACGCCATCAGTAAGAGGAGAGCCACAAATAAACAACTATATATTCACTTTCATCTATGTTTTTGTAAAGGGATGGTTTAAAACTAGATTAGATCTTCATTATTTACCTGAATACCATTACGCAGTTATAGCCACTCTGGGTGAGACTCTGTGCTCTACCTCTAAAGACCTTCCACCCTCCCAATCCTGGGTTCCGGTGGGGGCTGGAGAGACCCCTTCTCTCCAATATAACTTGATATCCTGAGTTCCCTGCCTAAGTTACAACAGCCTCCTGGGCTGCAACAGTGCTCAGAATACCTGCAGTGCTATGTGCTCCAGCCCTGCTCCTGACATGCATGCCCCTCCTTCCTCTCCAACACCACGGCCTGCCAGGGGTTCCTCAGAAGGCAACCTTATGGCTGTCTTCCACAGTGCTTGTACCTGGGAATCCTGCACTGGCTGGACCATGGCTTTTAGGGCCCCTTTATGCCACTCTGGCCCTTTTACACAGTATAAGGAGGCTGGAGCAGGGATAGCATCTCGCCTTCTCTCTTAATAAACCTGTGAGACAAACTTCCCTAAATTTTGGGAGTGTTCAGATCCAGAGTTTTGGTTTGGGCCTCATCTAACGTCCCTAATTATTGGTGAAGTCAGATAATTTATTCTTAAATAATCTCTCTGGAGTCCAGTATTATAAATTATAATTGTATTATAATGCCACACAGCTCCAATATTTGAATGTATGTCATCTTTTGACCTCTCTTAAGAACAGGATTATTCCAAATGGGTACACAATACCTATTGATACACATGCCTATTTCCTCTTCTTAGTACTCCCATGAGGAGCTGACTGAATAAAGGATTCTTTTTTAAGTGGAGCTTTGACTAAGGTGAAGTGGAGAGTAGTTAATGACCTAAAATGGAGAAATGGGCCTTTTTTCCTATGTTCAGCCATTTTAATACAGCTATATGGGGAAAAAGAAATCCACCTACTTATTGCTCACATAAGAAATGATAAATGATAAAGATTAAGGTCAGACAGGCCCATGTATCCTTAATACCATCAACACTTTATTACTTAATTTGATATTCAAGATCTTTTGCTCTACCAGATAAAAACTAGGAAGGTAGTATTTAAATTATTAAAGATCTTTGTTGGGATTTCAAAGGCAGCGTACTCTGAGACAGGAGTAGGAGCTATATTCACTATAAATATTTCTAGTCTTCTAATTATGAAAGTTGGAAGCTTTATTGTTCTTCCACTGTTGAAGATCTGGTATGATTCTTTTATCCATACAGCTTCTTGTCTGAAGTAAAGATTTTGCTATTCCCTCCTAAGGTGACATCTACATGATAGATAGATTAGATAGATAGATAGATATGAATCTGAATGTAGCTGTTCAGTTAAGTCAACTCCCAAGAAATAAGTGAAGAGTTGAGCGTTCCTTTTGCTCTTATACAGTTATTGAACGGTTGGATTAGCATCTGATCTATTTAGACCTGATTATTTTCCTTCTGAAGAGAAAAGTTTCTAATTTGGAATACAACGTGTCATCTTGGACTCTTTAGATTCTGAATTATTTTATTCTTTTTTAAATGGGCTATATAAGCAGTCTAAATTCCAATTTACATTTTTCTTGTGTTCACAATTTATCATGGGTTTTATGTAATAACTAAAAAATAGGCACTTAAGTTCTAAAAATATTCACATTTCAGTAAGGTTACATTTACTAGATGAGCTACTAATTTAAAAAAGTATTAAAAATCACTATAAAAGTTAAATCACAACTATTTATTTCAGTTTTAATGATGGTACAAGCTTAGCAAGGACACTACACAAAAGTAAATAGGGTGACAGGTAGATTGCCAGATGTGCTTGTAGAAAAATAAAGGCAATTTTGTTTTTAGGCAATCAGTGCGGGTACCAAAATAATAATAATAATAATAAATAATATTAATACTAAATAAAAAATAACAATAATCGTCTATGGTTAGGAAATATAGGCCCTTATTAAGAATATGCTTGATGACCTGAATAAGGCTGATTTCCTAAATTGCAGTGATGACCTGGCTGAGGCTGGTACGTGCTACTGCAATATAAAAATTTAATAATAATAAATAGTAGGAAGTCCTTTATGTCATTGAGGACAACTGGACAATGGAATAACGTGCCAAAAGACATGAGAAAACTGTTATTATCTGAGATACTGGATATGTTCCTCACCCCTACTCCAGCCCCTTTGTGTTGGGTAAAAAGGTCAGAGACGTGTGAAGGGACCTTAAAACCCCAGTTTCAGATGCTGGAGGATTTCCCCTGGTGCAGGCATTGTTGGGGACTGATGTAAGGTTGCCTTATGAAGACTCCCTCACAAGCTTTGGCATAGGACAGGACTGGAGGCTGCAGGGGCGTTTTGGGAGTAAGGCTTCAGCACAGCAGAGATTCTGGGTAGTACATTCCACAGGGCAGCATCGGGGAAGCTGCTGCATCTTAGATGACTCCCCAGGTCAGTGCACGCTAGTGTACCTTGGAAGCAAGAGCAGCTATTAAGCATCTGACATCTATGGAATCTCCCAGATTTTATCCATTCCTGTGGATAAAGCTGCTTTTAGAAAATGTCTAATAGCTTTATTTATTTTCTAAAGTATATTTCCTCCAAGATACACAGAAGAATTGGTAAATAAGTTCTTTAGGCTCCAATTCTGAGCTCTGTTACTGCATTGAATGGAAAATACGGACAATCATACTTTCCTTCAGCTTACCTCAAAGCTGTAGTAAAGCAAAGCATGTACATTATCTGCAGCATTGTATGGACCTTGTGTAATCTCAGGCTTTTCTGTGGTTCTCTGTGGTTATGACCTATAATGGCAATGGAATATTTTGCTTAGCAGAAAGTAGGCCAATGTTGAGTCTAAGGCTGGGTCTACACTTAAAACTTTTGCTGGTATAGTAATATCAGTTGGGGTATGACTTTTTAACAACATTTTAATGCCAGCAAAAGCCCTAGTGTAAATCTATAGCTCTACCAGCAAACCTTTTCTAGTGTAGTGTAGGCCTAAGAGATTTACAGAAAAAGCATTAGTGTTAGGGAGAAAGTGTATATTTAAAGCCATGCAAGACAGACAGCTGGGAGGGTTCAGAGAGTCTGCTATTTCCTTACGACTGATCACCCAAAATGACAGAACTATTTTGCCATGAATTTCCCCTGAGTTGGATACGAACTAGCAGGAGCTATAACTCTCCATGATCTTATTAAATCAGCATGGCAATTGCTAGATATTTTGCTAGATTGCTAGATAAGGCAATTGCCTTGCTGAGATGACATCATAAAGAATTATGAAGCCTGGCAGCATTGGTTACATACCTCTATATACAACTGTTTTGTGCACCCTCAGGATATTAATCAATATGTGGCTATTTTCCAGTTTCAGACAATTCTGCTCGTTCCATATTTCAGGTTGTGGATTCTACTGCAGTTCATAAGGAAAAACTTGTAGGAGAATGTGAATACCCAATACAGCACAAAAATAGAACTCTTCCCTGGGAAATGAAGCACAGGAAATTAAACATGGAATTGGGGATTCCTTTTGTTTAGGCCACATTAGAGGTACATGGATAATTCCACCAGTATGGAACACAAACAGTGCTTTATTTAAAAAACATTTGAAAAAGAGTTTGGCCACTGGGAATCAAAGATCTTTCTTTCAAGAAATTAACACAGAAAAAAGCATGAAGACGTCACCGCAAGATATATATCACTGCATTATGGAGAGTTTTTCCACTCATGATGCCAGAAAAGGTGATATTAATATTTTTAAAAGATCTGCAGCTTAGTTACCGTCATCCCAAAAGACATAACACTATAGTGACCAGCAGGACCTCACTAATTGGCTGCAACACATAATTCACACACAAAAACTAGGAGTCTATTCCCACTTCATAGCAATTATTGAACAACAGAGTGCTAGGGTGAAGGCCACAAAGACATCATTACTGTGATAAAATAAGTTACTAAATATTTATGAGCATAGGGCCAGATTCACTAATTTACTCTGGCTGCTTTGCAGCGCTCCAACAATCCAAAGCAACCATAAGACCAGGGTAACTAGTTAACGTTATTATAAAGTACTATTGAAATCAGGGAAAACCCATCAAAAAGCCCCTGGGAGCCTCAAACCAGTGAGGAGACGGAGGAGCTCCATTCAGGTGTCCCTGTGCCTACGGTGGATCTCAAGGAATTCAAAAAATTTGGGGGTGGCACTGTGGGCTTCTTCTATAAGTGTGTGTGGGCAACTTTGTCCCACTAATGAAGGAATTTGGAGGAATGTCCTCCCAGAGTTCCCCTCCTGCCCCATCTTTCTATCTTTTTCACATGGGAAAGGCACAATCTAACTCAGGGATCGGCAACCTTTGGCACATGGCCCGTCAGGGAAATCCGCTGGTGGGCCGGGACCGTTTGTTTACCTGCAGCGTCCGCAGGTTCGGCCGATCGCAGCTCACATCCCTCAGCCATTGGCCTGGAATGGCAAACCACGGCCAGTGGGAGCTGCGATTGGCCAAACCTGCAGATGCTGCAGGTAAACAAACCAGCCCGGCCTGCCTGCGGATTTCCCTGATGGGCCGCGTGCCAAAGGTTGCTGATCCCTGATCTAACCCATTAATTTGGCCAAATGTCAAGGGCATTTAAAAGAATGAACACAAAAAAACCAGCCTTTTGAATTATATTGAGATTTGTTCTATTTCTCCTTAACTTACTTCTCATCAGTGACCTACAGACCTCTTTACTGACCTACATGATGCTAGAAAATAAGGCCATGTTTGTCCTAGATTTGCTGCTTTTTATTTTTAGAGAAATTATCATTCAATATTAATCAGCAGAATTTTGCCTTCTGTGCAGCTAAAGAGGTACAGAATCATCTAATAAAGGACTTTGGCAAACAGCAAAGCCAAGTAGTTTAAAAGAAATATAGCCCAAATATTTGAACTGTATAAATGAATAAAACAAAGGATCTGTGCTGTTGTAGCTGTGCCACAGAAATGAAATTGTGACATAGCCTGAAGTAAATGATGCCATGACAGACTTGACCTGACAGTTTTCTGTCAGGAAGATATTTGTCTGCCTTAAATTATTCCAGACTAATAAGCACATTAATACAGAGCTGCTCAAATATCTATATCTATAAGTTAACCCAAAAAAGGATATTATCAAAAAGATGAAGCCAAACTACTGACCGAAGTAACTCAGTTCAGCTGGAAGAGAACCAGATAATCTCACTCTTCACTTTAGACTTTAATTCTTATCATCACTAATTTAAAATACAATCTCCCCTATATTTCATTGACACTACACGTTTGTAGCTGAAGGGTCAAAGAGGCAAACAAAGAAATCAACTGTGGCAGACGAATACAAGCAACTAGATTGGTAGCTCAGCTTGGGGAAGAAATGAATTGTGGCAAGGCGTCTGTAAAACTTCCCTAAGGTCATCAGGCTGCAGAAGCTTAAAGATGCCATATCGTGTAGTGTCCTCAGTGAGATCATTTAAATTAAGCTAATAGGTTATTGTTTGTAATAATAATAGCTATTTTTTTAAAAAAACCTAGTATTCCAGTAGAAACTCAAATTGCATTTGGTCTTAGGGGTTTTTTTTATTTTTATTTTTTTTAACGGTAGAGGAAAGATAACATTTTAACACCCACGAAAGTGAGAGACTAACAGCACTGGTGAAAGCCAAACATTCAGTGCAGTCAGGCAAAGCGTGAAAAGTCCCTATCCAGTTTTGCCAGTGTTGTTCATTCCCACCGGTAACACCCCTATTATTCCAGTGCAGAGCAGACTGCTAGCCCTGCTGCTGCATTGTACTAAATAACATGGTGGTTCTGTGATGTAAATAAAGGTTGACTGGGAGTCATCACACTGATTTCACTTGTGAACACCTGAGCCACGGGTCTGCACTGAAAGGCAAATCCAGCCCCCACCTCTGAGCATAGTGATCTCTCTGATAGCAGAATAGATGCAGTTTTACTGTAAAAGGATTTGGGGGTCACTAGAAGGTGCACACCTCTGCTCAGACCATAGCTCTGCAGGGGTTTCCTGTACGGAGCGGTGGGGGCTGAGAAGGGTGGAGGAGGGATGGAGCCAGAGGATCCTCTCTGATACACAGATCCTCCAGTCCCAGAGGGCTACTGCAGTCATGAGCATGAAATATCTGGTTTGGAGGAGCTGCAGAACCTTCAGAGGAAAGGAATACTCAATGGATGGCTTGGGTCTCAGGTTGGCCCCCCCAAAATGAGGAACCCCTTAAAGGGACATAGACTGCATGGAGTTGTTTGTTGCACTGCTTCCTATTGCTGTGGTGTTGCACATTCACACTATAACTATATTTTTGACAGAACTGTTTTCGTGCATCCACACTTACCAACCGTTATTATGCCTATGTGTCCTGGGACTTATGACACACCTATATTTCACATTGCCCAGCGCTGTTTTTGAGGAACAGGTATGTGGAGGATTGACTGTTGGCTGTTGTACAACTCACATCCACATACAAGTGCTGCAAGCAGCAATGGTTTCTTTCAATGCCTTTTGCTTAGTGCAAAAAGAGCCTTTAATAAGGAAAGCCAGATTCTGATTTCAGTTGCATGAGAGTAAGACTGGAGTAATGCCATTAAAGTGAATACAGTTACTCCAGTTTTCACCTGATGTTACTGATTAGCATATGACCCCAAGTCTCCAGTAGTGAAAGACACATTCTATTATTTTTAATGCTATCTGAACTATATAGAGAAATGTTACTTTGAAGGGAAGCTCTTTAGCAGACAATACTATATTCTAGGGTTAAATGCCTGTAATGTATTTATATTAACTTGTTTATCGACAGCAAGGGTATGGGTTGTTTTATTTATTTATTTACTTATTGTTGCCAGTTACCAGATGTTGCCTTCAGCAAACCATCTTTCTATAGTTGAATGAATAAAAGCTATATTAAAAACAAAGATTGGAAATAGAAAATGATTATTATACTTAGTAACAAAAAATGTAAACCACCTCTGGGGTTAGTGGAACACATAATCTCTGAGAGATAGAGACAGTGCAGTTCTGACAGTAGATAGGAGCCAGGCACTATATAAAGCATCATATATAGGATATTTTTAATGGACTGTGTGCCATGTAAGGAGACTGACTGAATGGAAGGAAGGAAGAACAAACTCGTTAAGAGTTATATTAAAGAGAGGAACTGTTAATAACTACTTTGCATTTTTCAGTAAAAACTCACATTGAGTATCCAACAATCAGCGGATGGACCTACTTGAAGAAGTTCAGATCCCAAACTTCAGAGCTCAACGAATCAAATCACTGAACTCAGTTATGCCAATGTAATCTGGAGTAACTCCACTGAAGTAACTGGAGCTAGTCCACATATGCTCTGGTAAAAGTGAAAGCAAAATGTTTAACATATTTTAACAGTGAGTGTGATTAACAATTGGAACAAACTGAGATGTGGTGGATTCTTGTGATGGGGTATACAAACCCCACACTGGGCAACAAGGGGCTAGGGGGCTGCTCTGGGGTCACACAGCCACTCCCCTCTCCTGCGGCTCACCATACCTGTGAGAGATAACCAGACTGGAGGAGGAGTTAAAAGAGAGCAGAAAAGCTCATTTGCAGGCAGGCCAGGGAAGAGAAAGGACCTTTTCCTTGAAGCTCTTGAGGAAAGGCAGGATCTCTCCCATCAGCAACTGCCTGAAGGTTCCTCCCTGAGGGTAGGAAGGTCCTGCTTCTGATAGACCCTGAGTGGGAGGCCTTTCCCCCCACCCATGGACTCAGTTTGTTTGCATTAATTCCCATTGTGTTGTTTATGTACCAGCAGGGGAGAGACTTAGAATGGAATATCAAGGTTGGAAGGGACCTGAGGAGGTCATCTAGTCCAACCCCCTGCTCAAAGCAGGACCAATCCCCAGACAGATTTTTGCCTCAGATCCCTAAGTGGCCTCCTCAAGGATTGAGCTCACAACCGTGGGTTTAGCAGGTCAATGCTCAAACCACTGAGCTATCTGACTGGCCCAGGGTCAAGCCACGGGAAGAGCAGCCACTGCCCTGAGAGAGAAGGTGCTACCTTGCCACACATTGCCACAAGGCGATGCCATGCAGTGAACTGAACCCTCTGCACCTCTCCTCACCACAGAAGGTGAACTCTGGACAATTGTAGGGTGGTAGGAAGTGGCTCAAGGAGGGCAGACTTAAGGTGCCCCTGGCTGTCAGACTTTTGATAGCCTTCATAGGCCCCTGGGCTGTCACATGGTGGAGTAGGAGGGCCTGGGCTCCCCTACCAACCTCTCCCCTCTGCAGTTTGAAGGGTCTAAACCCTGACCACTAGGCTATGTTCCCCACAAGCAAAGGCCATCACAGTTCTCCATCTTTTGATCTCTTCAAATCAAGGCTGGGTCATATGCTTTAGTCAAACAAGGATATTGGCTCAATACAGTTGGGTAACTGGGTGAAATTCTAGGGCCTGTATTATAAAGGAGTTCAGACTACTTTATCTAATGCTGCCTTCTGGCTTTAAAATCTATAAATATTTGGCCCTGGTAAACAGGCAGTTCCCCCCTCGCTACATCTAACACAGTCAACACTATCTTAGTTACACCCTAGACTTGTATTTTGCCTTTGTTCTTAATGTAAGTAACAAAGCTCTCAGAGTATGTCTACACTGCCATTGAAGGTGTGATTGCAGTTTCGGGAGGCATAGCTGTTCTAGCTTTACTCTAGTTACCATTGCTAAAAATAGCAGTGAAGCTGTATCAGAAAGTCCTTTTTCTAAATGCAAATTTTGGATTTCCTGTTAAATGTTTTTGTTTTGTTTTTTAAGCTTCAGCATTTCCTGTGGAATGGGAATTCTGGGTCCTGACCAGCCCTAATCCTGTCACATGCCCACTGTATTCTAAGACTGAAAAAACAGAGTATTTGAAGTATAAAACATCTTGTAAAGAGGATAGCAGGAACAAATAAAACTGTACAAATAAGAAAAGCAGAAGCAAAGAATCTAATGAAGGGATATAGCACTGAAAGATAAATAACAAGAAAGCTTTAAGGAACAGCGGTATGTGTTGGAAAAAATAAGGCTTCAAAGAGGAAAAAACAATTCATTAATAATATTAGTAAAGTTGCTAGAAACAACGACTCCCTTACTACAATGCTGAGAAAGGATGGTGGTAGATAGAACCCAGTAACAGATGTTAGTTAAATTTTCAATTCGCTGGCCTCCATCTTGCAGGTACAATTTACACCAACAAATTTTGTGCCTGCTCATTGTCATGCTCTAGTTAAACTGTAGGATTCTAATCTGTGTATGGGCATGATTCACGTGTGTAATAAAGTGTTAGTTAATTTCCTTGAGTGTGCTGCAGTGATAGCAGTGGGCAGAAGCAGAGAAGAGAAAATCCAAAGTTAAACAAAGTTCACAGATCATGAGGAGTCAGGGTCTTCTTGAGGTTTGTTTGTTTGTTTGTTTGTTTGTTTGTTTGTTTTTTAAAAAGTTTCAACCCCTTCAAGCTGGGGAGCCTTCTGAATATGAACAGACATATATTGCCTTGAGCAAGACAAGCTGACACAGGAGTATTAAGAGACCTAGGAACTGCCCTCATTCATTTGAAGCCCAGTGATGCCTGTGTAAATGGTAACATTGTTAACTGTTTCACCACTGATTATCGTATCAGAAACATCCAGGCAACCTGCTTATCTCCTGGGACAGTCTATTTATTTGAAAGGATTTTCTACATGAATAAGGCAGCACATATGAAAATAAGCCAGTATTCCATCAGATTGGTTTTGGTCTCTTAACAGAACAACTTCAGCACCATTTTTCCATGGCAGTACAGGAGCACCACATTAGCGTCTAGAATGCAGTGCCCCACCTGTTTGACCCCTTAGGAACATAGGGACAGATATAGTCATCCATAAAATTCTAAACTGAAAGATGGACGGCAAATTAACTTGCTTCTGGGCCCCTCCTTTGTCCCTCCTTTCCACAGCAGCTGATAGCAAAGCCCCCTCAGGATGTGTCTGTGGACCCAGTTAATTCAGTGGAGTGTTGATGCATGAAATAATGCTGACTGAGCCCGCATTATACTATATAGGGGAATCCCTGTGTGCTTGCAAGGGGACAATGCCATTGACCCTATCCAACCCATGGAGGCAAAGCCCATGGTGGTGGCCATGCAGAGGGACTACTGCAAGATCCAGGACTAATGCCATAGTCATGTTTGAATGCCACCCCCATCAAACAGCTCCCAAGCAAGTTCTGACAGGATTTCTCCCCTATCCTGCTTGCTTGGGTGTGGAGATAGAACAGTTCTTTGTTTGTAAATACACTTTATACCGAGAAGAATCACTAATCTTTGAATGGTCAGATTGCAGGACTGTGCAAAAGGAGTGAAGTTTTTCTTATAAACACCATTTAAAGAAGGGAGTGAAGAGCACCAAGGGAATCTAGAGTAGAGTTAGTAAGTGAAATAAACCACTTAAAGAAGCAATAGAAACAGCTAGTGTCATTAGTTTCCAATCAGAGAGCAGAGCAGTTAAAGGAAAAAATGTTGGGTATAACTGCTGACTGCAGACATAGATGGGCTGCCTTTTTACCTAGGGCTTTGCATTCCCTATATAAAGCTTTAAGACCAAATAGTTCTTCCTTCAAGCGCGCACACAGGGATCCCGTTGAATCAAATTGGAACACCACAGGCATATCTGAAGGGCAGCATCTAGTCCTTTGACACAACAGGCAACAGGCTCAGTTTTGCTCATTCTCACAAATACGTTAAAATGTCTTCATTGGGATTTATCACATGCACATCCAGCAGCTATAAAATAGTTATTCCAGACCATACAAGTTCTGGACCCTCACTTCAATTATAAAATTGAACCAGGAGATACCTTTGATATGTTTTTATCTCTTTTCCTGTTAAAAAGGCGACCCCGCTATCAGTTTAACATTTCATTTCCCCGCCCCCAGATTTGCAGTTTCTCCAAATCTGTATTCTTCAAAGTCAGTCTAGCCAGGATCACATTTCTATTGTGGACATCATTGCTCCTCTTTTCATACTAAGAATAGGCTGAATGAATAGCTGATGTAAATAAACTGACTTCAGTGGGCCTGGACCAGGATAAATCTGGCCTATCTAGATAAAAGACCAGGAATCCTGAGCGCTGTTTACTTAGTTAGAAAGGAAAAATTACTTTCTTAACTACACACAAATTAAGGATGGTTTATGCAGATTTAAGAAGCAAAATAAAAGCTTTTCCCTTAAGCTCTAGCAAGTCTACCACCTTCATTTATGATTCTGCCATTTAGTAAATGATGTAAACTGAGAATTATATAATCCTGACAGATATCTTACTAATAAACAACACTGCCTGTGATGGACACTTGATTCTGTGTAATCTTAGGTAAGTCACTTATCTTTACCATTCAATTTTCCTTTCAGTATAAAACTTGCCCATCTTTGGGAAAGACTGGCAGCGTTTTACACCCATTATACACAGGTGTAAAATGACTCCACATGGTGCAAGGCAATGGTGAATAAGGCCAGTTCTTGAAGTATAAGAAAACACATCTAGGAGACTTTTATGCACGTTTCATATACTCTGCACATTTACTTTGACTGATCTCTGCACAGCTGGAGGAAAGAAAAAGGAGACATTATTGCAGACAACCACTGATTACCACTTTTCTTTTAAACAACATGTCTGAAAGCTATAGAAAAATACCATCATGCTACTTGTTTAACACCCTGGTAAAAAGAAGGAGGATGGTCTTATGGCTAAAACATGGAACAGGGCCTCAGGAGCTTTGGGTTCAATCTCCAGCTCTTCTATAGATTTCCTTTATGACCTTAAACATGTCATTAGACCCATAGTCACAAAACCACTGAGGTGCCTAAGTCCAACATTTGGGTGCCACTGACATTCTCAAAAGCACCACTCATCTGCTGTCTAACAGCACAGGTGCCTACGTTTCCACTGTTTGGCATTTGCAAAGCCACCTAAGTCTTGATGCCACCTTACAGCCAACAAGCTGCTTAAAGCCCTCGTGCAAGCCAAACTGGGATTCTCAAACTAGACAGGAATGGGGTTTTTTTGTCTCTCACCAGCTAAGCCTAATTTGGTGTGTGGTGGTTGCAGGACTCACCTCGGATGTGGGAGACCTGGGTTTCAAGTCCCTGCTTTAATTCAGGCAGGAACTTGAACCTGGGTCTCCCACAGCCCAGGTGACTGGCCTAAGCACCAAGTGACTTGTAATGGGGAGAGATGGTCTCTTTCTTTCTCTCTTGTTTTTTCATGAGAAAGGTCTGACCTGGCTTCAGTGCCTAACCCCAAGAGAGGGTTCCTGGCTGAGGGTCCCAATTGGAGGAAGTTGCTTATCTCTTACCCCACAGCAACATGCCTCTCAGATTAATGGGAGGAGCTTAAATATCTTTGAGGATCTGGGCCTAAGACCCATGCCTTTTCTCAACATTTCATCCCTGACTAGGTGGCTCCCAGCTCAGCTGGCTGGCTTCTGAGCATCCCTTCCTTAGGTGACTAATTCTTCCAGAGCACTATGGAGAGTCTAGGCATCTAACTCAGGGCAGAAAATTCCACTAGGCATCAGGAAGCCTATGGGTTAAGTATTGAAATGCCTCAGTACCTTTGTGAATCTAGGCCCTAGCCTCTCAGTTCTCCTTCTCTAAACAGGGGATACAGACATCATTTGTCTACCTTGTTTATTTAGACCAGGTTCTTAACCTGGGGTGCACGCACCCCCTGGGGGTGCGAGATGCCCTTTCTGGGGGTGCGAGACATGCCAGATTTTTTTAGAAGGTAAATCATTGAAAACACAAATTAAAAACAGGCACATAAGTACAACTACTTTGTTTCATCAAACCTATGTATTTATTAACATTATACATTTTTTAATGATTACTGCGTTAAATTTTAACTGTGAAATTAAAATCAATATATAATTCTATCTCTTTCATTCTATAATTATGATATAGCTAGGTTTAAAGAAGTGACCTACTTCAATGATTTTTGATAAGGGGTGCGAGAACATATTTTTGAGAACCAAAGGGGTGCAGGCTAAAGTAAAGGTTAAGAACCACTGATTTAGACTATGGGCTGATAAGAATATAAGAATGTCCGTACTGGGTCAAGCCAGTGGTCCATCTAGCCCAAAATCCTATCTTCCAACTGTGGCCAATGCCAGGTGCTTCAGAGGGAATTAACAGGGCAATTATCACGTGATCCCACCCAGAGCATAGGGTTGCCTCCCTGACCATCTTGGCTAATAGCCATTGATGGACCTCTCCTCCATGAACTTATCTAGTTCTTTTTTTACCCCAGTTATAGGTTTGGCCTTCACAATATCCCCTGGCAACGAGTTCCATGGGTTGACTGCATTGTGTGAAGAAGCACTTCCTTTTGTTTGTTTTAAACCTGCTGACTATTCATTTTATTGGGTGACCCCTGGTTCTTGTGTTATGTAAAGGGATAAATAACACTTCCTTATTCACTTTCTCCAGCCATTCATGATTTTATAGACCTCTATCACAGGGGTGTCGAAATTGACTGACCCTCTGAGCCGCATACTACAATCTTCAGAAGTTCAAGAGCCAGGGCGCGCCTACGGGGGCTCCGGGCTTTGGCCCCGTGGGGACCTCTCCCTACTGGGCAGAAGTTCAAGAGACAACACACTGGCCCTGCTCGGTCACATGGTGCTGCTGGGCCCCCTCCCACTGGAGCCGCAAGCTGGGAGCTGTGGCCGTGGAGAGAGGTAGCAGCAAACTGCTGGGAGCTGTAAGGACAGCCACTGCTTTTGCTGCTGCCTCTCCCCAGGGAGCTAAAGTAGCAGTCCCTCCCTGCAGTTCCCAGCTGTTTGCCCCTGTCTCTCCATGGGGAACTAGCACATGGGAGCTGCGCGGGGAGGGGGGGCAGTGAGGGTAAGAGAGAGGGCGTGACTCAAGCTGTTGGGGGGGTGAACCTTTAAATTGTGCCTCCCTGCCTCAGCAGGCAGGCAGGCACTATTGGTTTTTGTGTTTTTCATGGAGTTATAGGGATGTAAAGGCGGTTTAGTGGAATGGAGGATAAAGACCATGATGTGAAAGTTTCTGTGTCCCCAGAGCAATCCTGTGAGTTATCTCATTCTTTTGCTCAATTAATATGCAAAATATGCAGGAGTGGATACTTCTAGAAATACTTAGGATAAAAATTCAAGGAAATATTGGTGAGTGAAAACAAGTGAAAAACAAAAGAAGAAAAAAATACCCTAAGAAAATGAAAGCTATTTCTGAAGGGCAATCCTGGAATTAGGATAGGAAAAAATACAGTACCCATTTTTTTCAGCAAACAAAAGAACTCATTTACCATTTGACACCTACATGCACTAATAAGCCACACTTCTGTCACAATCACTACATTATGACTCTTGAACAATGGAAACCTGTTAATGTGGAACAAGTTCAATCAATTTAGAATGCAAATGAGAATAAAAGGGCCACACCAGTGTCCAACAAATATTTAGGGCCAAGACAGTAGCTGGAAACAACCTTAAACAATGCTCTATTCAGCAACACAAAAAGAAAGATTAAACATTACAATGAAGGCCCTCTGTCTGAAGCCAGAGGTATCACTGTAAATTTTCAAAGCAGTAAGTGGGATTTTAGCCATGCAATTGCTATTGATTTTCAAATCATACCCATTCATTTGTCTTCTCTTGGCAGTATTTTGATATTTTTTTATTTTACAATATTTCTGGAAGAATTAATGTATAGGTATGGAAATGTGTCAGTGGGGAAGGATAGTTCAGTGGAGTAGCTATATGGGATATATAGCTTTGAACATCTAGAGGGAAAATGGTATTTCCAGGTGCAGTTTATACACTCCCACTGCAGGCTGTGAAGCTAGAGAAATGAAGGCATAATCTGTCCTCATCTCCCCCTGGGGAATTGCAGCTTTGTGCTGTACTGCACAGTATTGCACCAAAAATTATATAAATTTAACGATAAAAGTTTCCAAGTGATTTTTTTGAACAATTAAACTTTAAATACATAAAAAGAACAGGAGTACTTGTGG
>NW_020664419.1:35827045-35835575 GCF_002925995.2 Terrapene triunguis | reverse complement strand
ACATGCTTAAATAGCTTGATTAATCAAGGCCTAATGCAATAATAGTTGTTTAATTTTAACAGATACAAGGAATAGAGTGGACATATACACAGAATAATTACCTTTTCTGTTGAATTTGGTGTATGTTTAAGTGAGAGTAAGGAGGAATTATTTTTTCCCACACCGATATACAAAGTAAATGTATAAAATCTAGCATACTCCACATAAAGGAAAATATATCTCTTTTCAGAAGTCACATCAATTTTGCCAAGACATTTAAAGAGCATGTTGAAGGTGGACTATATTAGGTATACCCACACTTTATTTCAGAGGACAAAAATATGCTCATTTTGTCACTTGAGAAAACAATGGTTTAAATAATAAATTCAATTTCCTAGTTTAACAGGTCTGTAGACAGAAAGAAACAATCAGCCAAACACAACATGGTTCTTAAAAACCGGTTGTGAAGTGTGAGCCTGTAGAGGATTGTGGCCTCTGTGAAAAATACATAATTAATACTCATGATTTGTTTACAGTGTATCCACTTCTAACATTTATGCTGCATATCCCAGAATACTTAGGGCTTGTGGGCCTGATCAGACACCCACTGAAATCAACAGGAATATTTCCATCGACTTCAATGGGCTTTGGATCAGGCCTTGTGTGTCTGAAAATGCATTTGTGTTTTAAAAAAAGGAATTCACTCTCCACATCTTCCAGTCCCTCATGTTTATTGTCACCAACCCTATGGCAAAATAATACCCTGGCTCTGCGTTGGACTCTCATGGATGCCTGTGGGAGTTACACGTGCAGATTGAGGGCATGTTCTTAGTGTAGAAAAAAGTGAAAAGAAACTCAGCCAATGTAGCCACATATAATACAATTCAAGGTGAAAGCAAATCTTACTTCTCAAATAGACCAAAGTAACTTAGGCACCGTATAACTACAAGTTAAAAAAGGAAATTTTAAATGTAGCACATTGAACCTTCATAATGCACATTTAAAAACCACTCATGTAAAGCCAATTCCATTATAAGCATCTTCTTTAAACATGGTAACTACTATTTCCAAGGGTAAGTACATGACTGGGAAATTAAATATGGTCAATTTAAATTACTCTGTGTAAAGCAAAGATTTTTATCCTTATTAAGGCAATTTAATAATATTTAAATAGTTAAATACAGATTGACAATGACATTAAAGAATAAAATCTCATTTATTATTATACTACCTTGTAAATTTTCCAAACTCCAAATATTCTCACAATATTGTACAGTAAATTGGATTAAAACTAGCTTCAAATACTTTCCACCACATCTTTTACATTAAACATCCTGCAAAAAACCACAATGTTTATGTAATCAATTTACAGTGATTATAAAAAAATTAGCAAGAAATTAAATAAAGTAGGTCAACGTGGTTCCCCCCCCCACCTCAAACAATAAAATACTAGCACCATCCCAAATATAATTATTTAAAACTCCATGTTGGCTCTCTCATTTTAATAACTAAACAGAAATTATTTTCCAAAGCACAACTGTTAATATGCAAATCGGTTTACAGGGTAGTTCTTATAAGTAACATTTTTTTCCTTGCATTTTGTTCCAACAAGAAAAATATGAAGTTAAAAAAAATTAGGGGTACTGCAAATAAAGCCATAGAGTCAATTAGCAGTGAGTCCCAACCGAAGCAAAGGTGGACATTTCACGACGGATGGTACTGAAAGGGGAGAGTTCAAGCTCCGTGGTGTACTCATTGTCATTGTCATCGCTTGTTACCGTTGAAGACTTCTGGATGCATTCATCACAGCAACAACAACAACATTCCATAAAGGCCCGACTGAACGGTTTGCAAAGACAGAAAAGGAGGACTGGGGTCACACAGGACTTAAAGAACAAAAGAAACTGGCTAATGAGGTGGAGGAGATCCATAGTCTGCCGAGAGACTCCTGTGGACATGTAGGCAGTCACAATGTTGCAGATGTTTTCAGGAATGATGCAAAACCCATACAAAATGGTCAAAGCCACCACAGTGCAGTTCATCTGACTTTCCAGCTGAATTTGTCGCTTGTTCCCTCGTGTGCAAGCCTTTTCTGCTCGTCTGATTTTCCTGGCTGTTACCAGAGAACAGGTAATAGTGAAAAGAGTAGGCAAACAAAAGTAGCAGCCAAAATACCACCAGAGTCTTGCACCATCATATGTGAGAGCTAATACGTAAATGGTATCAGGTAATTCAGTAGAGATCTTTACCACACACCGTTCCCCAGGTGGGCTGCCACTAAATGCAGCGTCTTCCTTTGTCAACTGGCGTAGAACGACCTCCGGAAGTGCCAACAACAGAGCACCAACCCATATAACAGCCAGTTTGGCAGTTGTTGAAGTACAGTTTTCAATCATCTCATAATACATCTGTACGTTAGTGGCAGCACGAAATCGGTCTATACAGAGGGCACATAGTGTGAACGTAGTGACTCCAAGAGAAGCTACCTGTATGGGAGAAAAGTGAACACATTTTTAATATGGACACTGTCTGAAATATATTTAAAAAATATAGGAGATGACTACAGACTAGATCCCAAGCTGTTAACATTGTATACAGCTTGTATACAGTACCGTCACAATAAAATTCACTAGTAAAATGTCTGTTTATTTGAATATTTTCCATTTAAAAATCCTCCTTCCTCATATATCAGGTGAAGTTAGTTGCAATTCACGTCATTCCAAGTCATATAAAATGACTGCTATTTAAAAATACCAGGACTATTAAAATGCAAGAGCCATAATGCAATTTACTATGCTATGTTTACCTTTAAAAACATTCTGTCCGTGAATTTACAGTGCTGTAGTAAAAGGGCCAGCTTTTCAATGGTATTTAGGTCCCCAAAGATGCAGCTAGATGTTTAGAGGGATTTTCAAAAGCATATCTAACTCCTTTGAAATCAATGAGATTTAGGCACCTAATCTGCTTTGGCGCATCTGACAAATCTTGCTGGGGGTGGGAGTCACAAGCGGGTGGGAGTCACCCCTCTTCTCAGTCTTTCCTACTGATGAGTTTAGGCAGCCCCCCACTCAGTACACTGGCTTCTGTTAATCCCTTTTATAGGCACCCAATGCACTTTAGGTGGAGCCTGGATGCCTAATTTGGGGTTGTAAATTCCACTTGGTGGCAGGGCAGAGGCGCTGACTTTCCTCTTTCCCCGGGGGTGCTCAACCCCTGCTCCACCACAGGCCCTTCCCCCACTCCACCCCTTTCCCAAAGGCCCCACCTCTGCTGATCGCAGCGGGTGGGAGGCGCTGGGAGGAAGAGGGAGGGGGAGGAGCTGAGCAGTTGGGCTGCCAGTGGGTGATGAGCACACACTTTTTTTTCCGTGGGTGCTCCTGCCCCAGAGCCAGTGCCTATACAGCAAGGCATGTAAAATTTAGGCACTGCAACGCTCAGTCTAAATCCCACCCTAGATGCTTAGCTACATATTTTGGCATGTAAATACCTTTGAAAATCTGTCCCAAAGAGATTTAGGATGAAATCCTGACCCTGCTGAAATATATGGCAAAACTCTCATTGATTTAAGTGGAGCCAGGATCTAACCCTTTATCTTGAATATTACAATTAGATCACAGGAAAATTTTGGCTGAATATCATGTCCTAGTAGCAGGGGCTATTGCACTCTAGGATACAGGCCAAGAGTAGGGTGACCAGACAGCAGCTGTGAAAAAACAGGACAGGAGGTGGGGGATAATAGGCACCTATACAAGAAAAAGTCCCCAAAAACGGGACTGTCCCTGTAAAAACGGGACATCTGGTCACCCTAGCCAAGAGGAGTGGTGGATGCCCCATTGTTCAAGCAATTTAAAACTGGACTAGACAAAGCTTTCAATAATACACTGTGAGGAACAATGTTGCATTAACAGAGCAACGGACAGGATGACCCATCACATCTTGTCTAGCTCTAATATCTGTCATTCCATGTGTAAGTAGGGATCTTGTACTGTCACGAAAGATAACTCCCTATCATTTTATATTGTTTATATTTCAGTTCCTAAAGACAAATTTGTGAGAAGACCATATACATTTTTAGCCCAATCCAGCTTCCAATAAATACAACTTCAATTCAAATTCAAAAGCAAAACTGTTTACTTCAATCGGAGAAAGATTACATCCTTCAATTTTGTTGTGGTGCACTCTAACTCGTTTACTCTCATAGTTTTATAGATTGCTGCTGTGCCTAAAATGTCCTGGTGCGAAAGAGCAGTGAAGGTATGTTAATAGGAATTGGTAAATGATTTTCCTGTTCATTTAGAAGAATGCTTACTTATATAATAGATTAGTCATGTCTCTTATTAACTGGTAAAATTTATGGAGATATTGGGCAGCTGACTGTAATTTTTGCTTACTCAAGTTCAATGTTCAGTGAGATAATTAAGATTCCATAATGGTGCATTTCAAAATACATTCTGATTTCCATCATAATTTTGAAATATTCTTGTTTATATACATCCCATAAAAAGTTCTGCAAAGATAGATAGTGCAATTATACACAATTATATAAATGTATCATTCATGTTGGCCTTGAGCATTTAATGGCCATATCTGATTGCTAAAATTCAATATCACTGCAAAATATTAGACCCTTGGGATTAAAACTGTTAGGCACTGGCTTAGTTAGGCAGCTTCCTGAGAGAGGGAATGAGTAAGATGCAATCTCTTATTAATTAACCTGCAATGGGAGGAATAATTAATGACAACAAAGCAGCACGGTAAACATTTTTAATCGGTGAAGCTATTAATTTTGAGAATTAAACTGATAAGGCTCAAAGAAAATCTTGGTAATACTGGCAAAAAACAAAAATAACTAAAGAGAAATTAGAGTTACAGGAAAATCTTTAATAAGCATTAAAAAGTAGCAATGATTAAATGAGCTAATAAAAAGAATTTTCATAATCAGGGCTGAGATGTCACAGTGGCAAATTTACAATTTCTGATTTTTGTCTCTGAGATATTTAAATATTTTGTGTATTCTTGATATCAACATCTTTAACCACCTTATCTTCCTACACGAATACCAAATGGATCAACACACAGCTCTTAGCCTCTTGCCAAGAGTCTCTACATATGCAGAGAAGGGAATGCTCCTGAGTCTTAAAATGGTGAGGGAACTGCAAAAATCAGTACAGGAAAAGAGACATGCCTTTTTTTAAGTAAACTTTTTCCCTCTTTTTTAATGTCTATTCTAATTGAGTAGCATAAGCACCTCTCTTTAGTGGTTTCAGAGTCCCATTATAGATTATATCATGTTTTGCCATGGCTAAAACATTAGATGCTGCAGTTAGAACTGGACTAACGAAAGAAGGCATGTCTACCATGAACAAACGTAACCTACGGGGTTCCTGTCATATTAACTGACTGACGACTTAGAGGTTTAAGACAGTGAAACAGGGCAAGAAGAAACAACTAGGAACAGGAGAAGTCAGCTTTCAAAATGCAACTGTTGGTTTACTGATGAAACATGCTAAATAATGCTAGCATGTGTCTGGCTCATGCAGTGGTTTCCTATTTTGCACACATTAATGAATTTAATTATTCTATGGAAAAAATGGTGAAAAAGCAAAATGCAGTGGAACACTCTAATCTAAATCCTTTCCAGCTCATCCAGAATAGATATGAATAGGGATTCACTCTAACTGCCTTGTTTCAAGGCACTGGCACAATTCTGGGGTCTGATTGTCCCCCCTGCAGGATATGAGTAATGCCCACTGAGATCAATGGGTGTTGATCACAGCCTGTGCGAGGGGGGAGAATATGGCCCCAGGGCATTCACTCTACTTTGCTATAAACAGTTTTACTTTAAGGGTGTGCCTCCATATTAACAAATTGCATGTTAATCTTCAAAAATATGTCACAGTACTGATACGAATGAGTTAAACTGACAAAACAGGGGGGACATGGACAGCTATGAGCTATGAGCCAGTCACGCTCAACCTATTTACCATTGTGGGCCGCATATGCAGCTCTCTATGTGTTATGTGGACCACATCCACACAATATATACACTACCCGTATGGCTCTGAGGATGTTACATGGGCTGCAGCTATGTGCTGATTGGGCCACAAGTGGACCGCGGGCTGAAAACCACTGCTATGAGCAAAGCTCTATCTTTAACCCATGGCATTATGCCTAGATAATTGCGGAACTCAGATAACTCACTGTAAACAGAACTCCAATCAAGAAGTACAACAGGGTGGGTAAGGACTCAGGTACAGATCCTCAAATGGTATAAATCTGTGTTGCTCCATTGGCTTTGATGGAGCTACACTGATTTACTCCAGCTGAGAATCTGGCTCAGTGTTTCAGTCTTTACTCCAAAAACCTGATTACATTGACATGTTTCAGAGTGGTAGCCGTGTTAGTCTGTATCACCAAAAAGAACGAGGAGTACTTGTGGCACCTTAGAGACTGTGTTATACAAGTTTAAAACTGGAGCACCACAGTAGTGATTATATACAATTAATTTACACTTTTAAGTTAGCCAGACTTTCCTCACTTAATTTTCTGATTTAGTTCCATGTGGATCTCGTACATCACAGAACTTTTCCTTCAATCCTTAGATGTTCATGAAGACATCAGCAGGCAAGGCTCGTGTTTCTCTTATTAGATCAGAACTGAAAGTTCCACATTTCCAATTACAAGAAAACAAATCTGATCTGCTAAGAGGAAAATAAATTCCCCCAACTGTCTTGTCCAGTAAAACCTTAATTAGGGAAGAGGAGAAAATGACAGATTTCCCCTCCTTCTCACCAACAAAACACACCCAGAAAATACTTTGCCATTAAAAATATCTCATTGAAAGATTTTCATGTTGTTCGTTTAAAAATATTTACAAGATATTGCACACACACTTAAGATCTACATTAAAACAGGATTTTATTGGGCACCAGGGCTGTCCTTCAGAGTTGGCATAGCCCTTGGATCATTAACTTTCTAGCCATTAGTCAATCTTTGAATCATTAAACAGTGACACTAAATTCATGAAAACATTCACTGGAGGAGTAAGCCAGTTTATTGCATCAGTTCTCTTCCCCTGCCCTTCTGTCCTAGTCTACCCATCCCCATTCATTCACTTCAGCAGTTAAGTGAATGTTCTAAAGCTTTCATCAGTTGGTCCAACTTCTTCTATTTCTGGCCACTTTCCACCCAGTGTTCAGTCCTCACCTGCAGAACTTTAGAAGTGAATCCTCCAGTTGATCAAGGGAGAGGCGCAAATTAAATGAGTGAGGAAAGGCAACAGAAATAAGACTGGCAGAGAGAGGATTAAGAATTGTTGAACAAAACAAAAATGTAAATTGGGTAATGACATCCCGACCTGGGGGGCATGACCTTTCTTTATGGCTAGAGCCCCACCAAACTCATAGAAACATAGAATAGGATATCAGGGTTGGAAGGGACCTCAGGAGGTCATCTAGTCCAACCTCCTGCTCAAAGCAGGACCAATCCCCAACTAAATCATCCCAGCCAGGGCTTTGTCAAGCCTGACCTTAAAAACCTCTAAGGAAGGAGATTCCACCACTTCCCTAGGTAACCCATTCCAGTGCTTCACCACCCTCCTAGTGAAAAAGTTTTTCCTAATATCCAATCTAAACCTCCCCCACTGGAACTTGAGACCATTATTCCTTGTTCTGTCATCTGCTACCAGTGAGAACAGTCTAGATCCATCCTCTTTGGAACCCTCTTTCAAGTAGTTGAAAGCAGCTATCAAATCCCGCCTCATTCTTCTCTTCCGCAGACTAAATAATCCCAGTTCCCTCAGGCTCTCCTCATAAGTCATGTGCTCCAGCCCCCTAATCATTTTTGTTGCCCTCCGCTGGACTCTTTCCAATTTTTCCACATCCTTCTTGTAGTGTGGGGCCCAAAACCAGACACAGTACTCCAAATGAGGCCTCACCAATGCCAAATAGAGGGGAATGATCACGTCCCTCAATCTGCTGGCAATGCTCCTACTTATACAGCCCAAAATGCCGTTTGCCTTCTTGGCTACAAGGGCACACTGTTGACTCATATCCAGCTTCTTGTCCACTGTAACTCCGAGGTCCTTTTCTGCAGAACTGCTGTCTAGCCATTCGGTCCCTAGTCTGTAGCAGTGCATGGGATTCTTCCATACTAAGTGCAGGACTCTGCACTTGTCCTTGTTGAACCTTATCAGATTTCTTTTGGCCCAATCCTCTAATTTGTCTAGGTCCCTCTGTATCCTATCCCTACCCTTCAGCGTATCTACTACTCCTCCCAGTTTAGTGTCATCTGCAAACTTGCTGAGGGTGCAATCCACGCAATCCTCCAGATCATTAATGAACACATTGAACAAAACTGGCCCCTGGACCTACCCTTGGGGCACTCCGCTTGATACTGGCTGCCAATTAGACATGGAGCCATTGATCACTACCCATTGAGCCCGATGAGAAAGCTGGCTTTCTATCCACCTTCTAGTCCATTCATCCAGCCCATACTTCTTTAACTTTCATGGCCGTGAAAAATGCATCACGGACCATGAAATCTGATCTCC
>NW_020664419.1:35805493-35824045 GCF_002925995.2 Terrapene triunguis | reverse complement strand
TTAGTCTCTAAGGTGCCACAAGTACTCCTGTTCTTTTTACTGGATGAACTGATTCTGAACCCAGAATGAGACCCCAATAGCCCCTACCTGCACACTCCTGTTATATCCATAAAGAAACTGTAAACTTTTTTTTCTGAGACTTGATAGTCTATTCTCTTATTCTGACTGCTCTATATGCACACCAACGCTGCATTCTTAGGGTATTTTTAATGCAACATCCTGTGGTGGCTCCTAAATCCTTGACATTTTTGGCTTAAATAAACAAATACAATCAGCTCAGTATCTGCAATTTGTTCTTGTACTTCCTTATACTCTAAATACTGCAAAGTATTAAGTTACCTTTTTATTATTTAATGTTTGTGTTGAATGAAGGGGAAAAAATATAGCTGTTACAATAAAACAACAAAAATACAGAAGTAAAATATAAATCCTTATTCCTCCTATGATAAAATGATACTTAATATTTGTTCACTGCTCTATGTTTTTAGATGTGCTACATACAGTGATGCTACTTTGCCTATTACTCTGGTCCAAAATGAAATATTCCCATGCGGAGAGTTGACTAGAAACACAATACTCATCTGCTATTAGTAATCAGCATTGTATATTGGAGGAAGAGGCATATCAAGTTCAGGATCAGAAAAGCCCTGTGGTAATCATGAACGTTGGTAGCATGGAAATGTTCTGCAGATGTATATAATGTGGCTGCTCCTCTGTGGTAGTAGCATGAGTGCTACTTGGCACACTGCTCTGTATTTGTTACCCTTTCATATGTCCTGGTGGTGCTAGTATTCTGTGCTGATTTCAGGTGGCTGTTCTTGAATTCTGCTGGAGGGGATAGTTAACCCTAGTGTCATGACCCTGGAACGAGACATTACTGCACCAACTCTTCATCGAGAACAGTGAGGAACATGATGCTTTTTCAGACTAAATGGTTTTTATTGTTGTTTCTTTAAAAAAAAAAACCCACAATCATTATTTTTATTAATTTGTAGTAGGTTCAATTTTTAGTTTCCTTTCTTCTTTGAAATCTACCAATAAACATAAGTAAACAAAACTTACACTTTTAATAAAGGAAACAGCAGTTTTCTTAAGTGAGGCTCAAACTCTTCAACATTCTAGATAAGGTGTTCATGACCTGATTCTTAGCACTAGCACCATGACACTATTGTTAAATCTATCCATTCATACTTAACAGGAACACCCTGTCACACAAGCACTCAGTATCTGTGACAGCCCAATGCCAAGACAACATTCAGTGGTGCCCGTGATAAAGCTGCCTTTTTCTTTCCACAACTGAATGACAAATATTGCTGACCCAATTTTAAACCCAGTCTGACACAAATTCATGTCCATGCTGAAATACCGCATACAACGTTAATGCCAAAAGCAAATTTTTATGGACAATTTATAAACCCCCTGAAGACAGAGGTTTGTAGAGGAAAGAAACACTGACAGAACACCAAATACAGCAGTGCTAGTGGCTGATGTCATCATGCAGCTATAAAATAAAAGCGTACCAATTTATTAAAAACTTCTTTTAAAATTAGTATTATTTGTTAAATGCAGAAGATGCTATGCCCTGTACCAGTCCTTGCCCTGGAAAGCTCAAAATATTTAATGTATTTGTTTTATTAATGTCAAATGTATCAAACAGGGCTGTATCAACAGCCTTGGAACAGGCACAGAATGGCCAACTTTCCCATAAATGTGCCTCAATTTTGTCATAACGGGACCAACTCTGGGGTAGAGAGAGAGTAGTCAATTTTCCAAGCTAAATCAATCCTTACACTTGCCACTAAGAATGATAATTGTGTGGTGGCTTTAGTGAGCTAGAAGTTGCCTGCCAGAAACTGGACTGATGCCACTAACACATTGTATACAGATCAATGAACAAGGCATCAGAAGACATTGACTTTTATTCACTACCAACCTGAGCTGGATTCAAATCAACACCTGAAGGGTGATATGTTCTACACCCCTTTCCCAATCCCTGAGCAATTAAATCCCTCAAAAGGTACCCTTTTTCACTAAAGAATGTTATATCTATTTTCAACCTATCTAAACCAAACCAGTCACATTTCTATTCTAACCTCTAAAAGCAGGACGGACACATACAACTAGAGAGAGGTTCCAATTAAAGTCTGGAAGTTGGGGGCAGTTTCTAATCATGGTCACCTTAAACAAGTAACTGTGGCCTTACACAAGTTACTTAACTTGTCTGCTTCCAATTTCCAAACTATAAAAATCCCACTTCACAGCAGGCTTCTGGGTTCCATTTAGTTAATGTTTGTGAAACACTTTGAAGAAGAAAAGTGCTAGTATCATTAATATTGCCGGTCACCATACTTCTTTCTATTAAAGCCTAATTAGGATATGAAAACTATGGAGTGCATAATGATGCTCCATTGCACAAAGGGGAATGGATACACCATCTTTTAGCATTCCTGAGTTTTTTTCTAATTCTTCTCTTATAGCGGTGAGGTTCACCCAAACAAGATGAGGCTGAGGGTCTCAATGCCCAGAGGGGGAACCCTCATACCTTCTGGCTCTGACCTGAGTGCTGCTCCTAAAATCCCTTTTAGAGAGTAATATCAAGGAAAGTGGATGGGAAAACAACGTATATTACTCAAGCCAAAATTTTCATGTAAATAAAAAGTGGCAAGATTTTCAGAGGTGCTGAACACAAGATTAAAAAGCAGCATGCAGAGTTCATGGCACTCCTAGCTTCTGCACCCTCCCAAGCTATGATCCTCAGGGGCTCTCTCCCCTCTCATTAGACATGTGTAAGGGACTTTGGAGCCTTTATTAATCAGTTTATTTCTCCAGAAGGTGTTCAATGTTCTTTTCATTATTTTCAGTTATGTAGTTGAAAAGATAGCTACAGATGATGCAAATGTGGCAGATTTACAGGGCAGAAATGCATGCTTATGGTTTGCCGCAACACATCTTTATTAAATGTGGAAAGTGCACTTTAAATTAGATGCTATTAAGAGGGCCAACCTTTCAGACATAATGCTGGAAGCTCAGACAGAAAAAAAAAATCTTTAAATAAATCTATTTTCACAGAAGTGTACATAATTTTATAATTGCTTGTATGTGCTTGTAAAAAATTTTCTGCACAATTAACATCCATTAAGCAGCACTAATAGATAGCAATTAGGCATAAATTGCTAAACTAAGACTATTCAATATAGTTCATTGCGTTAGTTAAGACTTTTAAATACAGTACAAAGCAAGCTTGAGTCACCTTACAGTTACATAACTTGCTCTGGCTAATCAGACATTCTCAACTGAGCAACTTGTTCTATGCACCTTTGAAACTACAGGTGGGTTCAAAAGCACATATGTGACATAGGAACACACATCCTAAGTCACTGAATTAATTGTTTAAATGTGTATAAAACTAGATGCTACTTATGGAATTCTGGAAAATTATATTTATCTCTTACCTACTTAAATCAGTAACATTTACATCAAAACAGACAGTTTCTTGTAACTTTCTCTAGTTTATAAAGTATTCAGATCTTTTGCAAGTCCAAACTTTTGATAATATAAGCAATTACATTTTCAAGAATGATGTGGCTATATTGTGCAATTGTCAGATAATACTGGACATAAAAGCCATTTTAAATCACTGACACGTAACAGGAATCAGCATTACAATGATAACAAAAAATATTTCCTATTTTGTCTCAAAATGCAGCATAGGAAAATTAGGACGTGTGAAATAACACTATAGGAAAGTCTTGGAATATTTTAAATATAATAGACATTAATTTCATTTAAATGGATGCTGCTTATTCATTTAGTGTATTAATTACTGGCAAATGGGACTTTTAAAATCACAAAATTCAATTTTATGGACCATAATTATATTCACTACTAACCATCCATTCTCAACCAAATAAATTTGGTTATTAATAACCAAATTTGTTTAATTTTTCTATTTCATAAATTAGGCTTTTTAATATTTTATTTTAAGTTAATGTACTATGGAAGCTGTTGACCACTGGACTCCACTGATTTAAATTAGATGCATCAAAATGTAGCACACCACCCAGAACGCTGTGCCTAATATAAAGAAGTGATGACAGCTATTTTAATGGATACATGTCTGATTCTAATCCCTAACATATATCACCATTTACTTATATTTTATTCAATGCACCTAAGTGATGTGGAAATTGACACTATAATTATTAATGAAAAAATAGTTTCCTGTGTGCCTAATGAACCATTTAAGGACCAGTTGATCAACAGTTGTTTTTTGCTCACCTACCCCATACCTTTAGGTAAAAAAATAATGTTATACATATAGTGTCAAAGGCACATAGTACAGCTTGCCAGAATTATGGGCTACACATTACCAACAAGCTTCAGTTTTCTGCTTCCAGTAAATAAATAAAGTGGAGAACCTGAACGGTAGCAGGATTCTAGCCAACTGGCTGAAAGCTTGGTTGGCAGAGTGTCTGAACAGTTGCCAAGAGGTTAGGAATTAAATGGAACCTGGGTCATTTTTTAAGAAAAACCAAATAATTGTGGGATTTGGAAATAGAAGGATAAGTTAACAGTGCACATATCACATTCACGGTTCTTTGACTATAAAGGCACCTCCCTCACCGCAGGATCAGCTTTACAAGAAGAAAGACTTAAACAATTTTTAAAGATACTTTCTCTTCAAGGCCCCAGGAGGCAAAAGAAGTGTAGCTGAATCAGCTTGAGTGAGAGCAATACCTTTTATCAGATTGTATGGCTATGTGAGAAATACCCAACTATTAGCAGATCTGAAAACCTGCCAAGATATTTCTCAGTTTCTTGTGTAATTGTGGGTGGGGCAAATAAATTAATTTTCCATTCTTTAAAAAAAGTTTAGGGAATGGGAGGAAAGTCTTCATTGCAAGCACTTTTGACAGTAAAATAAGCTGATTCTGGCTGTAATGAATGTGCACAACCTCCACACTTAATATAATTTTTAAAAATTGTGGATGGAAAAATGACTGGAAAAGAAAATCGTCTTTTTGATGTGACATACAGAAGACCGAGTGATCTGACTGTTCCAAACAGGGCATATTGCCTCTACACACCCGGTGGACAATGACTCTATTCAGTAGCTGTCAACATACTCTGCTAGTAATACATAGCAAGTCCGAGTTATGGAAAAAAATATGGATGCACAAACTATACATTTCTTCTCACTTTGCTACCAGAGGCCTCCTCTTTCTGCAGAAATGGTTGCTGTGGATGGGATAAGAATCCCTATGTCTAAAGTTTACCAAAGAGTGTAAGTTTGTAAGGTACTTTTGGAGGAAGGGCGCTGTATAAATGTAAGCTATTATTATTATTATTATGAACAACTGTAATTACCTCAATGTATGGAACGATTTTGCATGAGAAGTCTGCCAGCAGCCACTTTTTGGTGAGCTCCTGAAAGATCACCAGGGGCAGGCAGAAGAAGATGATGAGGAAGTCCCAGAAGGCCAGGTTGGCCAGCAGGGAGTTGGAGATGCTCCTCATGTAGTAGTTGTGGCACACGATGCACATCACTGCCATGTTGCCCATGATCCCAATGCCGAAGATCACCACGGACAGGCACATGACCGCATAGGCGCCGTACGACTCCTCGGTCAGCGGGTAGAAAGGGTTCTTGAGCCGGGCCCGGCGGCTTGTCCCATTGCTGCGGGCTCCTGAGCCCCTCTCTAGCCCATCACGGGAGGAGCCATTCAGAGGCAGCAGCTGAGGGGCATCCTCCTCCTCGCCATCACCCCTGGCTGGAGGGCTGCCCAAGGAGCTGTTGACAGGCTTTGCCAGGTTGCTATTCTTAAGGCCCCTGGTTTTCCCTCCCCCTCCGTCCTTGCCCCTGCCCTGCAGCTCGCTGGCTCCTCTCCTGCTTCTGGCAAGCCTCTTGGGGCTGTGCCTTGCATGGCTGCTACCTTCCTCCCCGTGCACTGCAAGCCACTGGAGAGTAGAGTATCCTCCCATCCCCACAGCTACCGATCGGTCCGTATTCACCTTCCCCTCGCCAGGGTCCTGCCAAGGAGTATCAGGCTGCCCCCTAGGCTCCACGGCAGGAAATCCACTGCTACTGTTCCTCACGCCCAAGCGAAGGGCAGCTTCAGCAGCAACGTCCCTAGCACCGTGCATCGGTGCAGCCTCTTCCGCCGCTGCATGTGGTGCTGTTGCTTTGGATCTGCTGGCAAGCGCTTTCGGCCAGGATCCTCTGGCCCCGTTTCCAAACCTGAATCCGCTGCCGGTCCGGCGGCTCTCCTCCTTGGGTGAGGGCAGCACTTGCTGGAGCAGCCCAGGGGTCGCGTGCTGAGCACCTTCTCTCTCGCGCGCCGCTCTCCCCTCCAGACCCGCTCGTGCCCAGGGTGCCTGGGGGCCAGCCACTTGGGCGAAGGGGGTCAAAGCTCCGAGCAGCTGCAGGACCAAGACGAATGCGAAGGGCGCGCGGTGGGGCTGCATGGCGGTGAGGTGGTGGCACTCGGCGGCTCCCCCTTTATAAACAGCTGCTGCCCACGCTGGTGGCGTTGGGAGTTAGACCCATGTCACTGCTGCTGACAAACACCGGCACACCGGCTCCCGCTGCACGGGGAAAGCGGGGGTGGGGAGAAGGAGGATGGGTATTAATCAAGGACACTGTTGATCCCTTTGCACGTTTCAAGTTCGATTCATTTCCGCAGAAAATGTACCGAACGGAGAGAGAGAGACCAGAAAACAAACGAAGGGAAAATAAACTGCACGCCGAGGAGGGATCTTGTCCCCCCCAGCCTGGCGGGACAAACCTTGAGAAGTTGCATCAACGTCTCCGAATTAACGTAGCAAGTGCAAACGCTAGAGGAACCCCCCATCCAGCGCTCCGCCCTGTCTGTGGTAACAGTTGCACCGGGTCTTGAGCTGCCTATTCACATCCTCCCGATGTTGGCTTTATCCCGGAGGCTTGTCTTTATTGCACGGAAAGATCTCTGCGAAAATACAAGCTCCCTCCCCCCTGCCAGATCATTGCAAACACTAATTCCTCTTCTCCAGCGCCAGGGAGTAAACAGGTTGCTGCATGCAGCCCAGGGTGCTTAAGAGATTTGCAAAACTCTTGCTGGGATTAGCGATCGCATCTGATCAGCGGGGTAACACCGCAAGGTGAAATTAGATCATGAAATTAGCAGCGGCCAAGCGGCTCCTCCTGCCTGTTGCAAGTTCAGAGGGGAGCAGCAGCAGCCCCGGGAGTCCCCCGCTAGTAACGTGTTGATCGGCAGCTTCTCCTTCGCCAGCACGACGGGCGTGAAGAAGGGGCGGCGAGAGCCGCCGGGCCGGTGGGAAGAAGCGAGCTAGCGCGGCGCTGCATGGCCAGAGGGGGAAGGAAGAGGAGGAGAGCTGCCTGCGAGCGCTGGCTCAGCTACCGCTGCCTGGATCTGGGTGGCTCCTCTCCTCCCTCCCTCCCTCCCTCCGGGGCGAGCTGTTAGGAGACGGCCTCCCCTGGCGGCTCACGCCTCACTGAACCCTCCTGCCGCCTGCGCTCCCCTTTGTAGCGGCTTCCACTTGGGGGGAGGGACGGGGGCCCGCAGTGCGCAAGCGCCTCTCCAGGGGCCCGGCACAGCGGCTCTTCGCGCGACCTGCTGCCCCAGATGCGAGTCGCGGCAGGAGCCGCAGGCTGGAAGAGCCGGGAGGTGGCTGCGCTGCTCGCTCCCGCGCCTGTGTGCACAGGAGCTGGGTCCTGACCCCCCTTCCCCGGGCAAGACGCTGCTCCCACCCAGCCTAGGGAGACCTGGCTTACGGGTTAGATCCGTGCAGGAGCTGCCCGGACAGTGCAGGCGCAGGCAGCAGCCCCGGGGCTCACTCTCTTGCTGCTGCCCCACTGCCCCCCTCCCCTCGTGTTCCTGGCCTCCTGTAATTCTCCAGTGCCACCCTCCCGCCACCCCCACTGCTGCCCACTCTCCATCTGGCTACTGTTGCTGCTGCTACCTTCTCCCACCTGCCTCCCTGCCTGCAGCACTCCTGTTCCTTCCTGGCCCATCCTGACCCACTTCCCTCCCCGCGGCCAGCTCCTCGCACCTTGGTCCCAAGCCTGCACACTGGCCAATGCGCGTGAATGCTTGCTGGTGGCAGTGGAGCTAGAACAGAGGCTCTCCTGCTCCCAAAGTTAAGGCCTGGATGGAACCCATCACCTGCAGGCAGGGCCGTCTTTAGGAAGTGCGGGGCCCAATTCGAATACCCGGCGACGGTCCGGGTCTTCGGTGGCACTTCGGCGGCGGGTCCTTCACTTGCTCCGGGTCTTCCGCGGCACTGAAGGACCTGCCGCCGAAGACCCGGAGCGAGTGAAGGACCCGCCTCCCGAAGTGCCGCCGAAGACCCGGACCGCCGCCGGGTGAGTAAAAATTCAAAAGGCGCCTAAGTTAGGCGCTCTTCTTTAGGGTGCGGCGCCCTCTTAGGCGCGGGGCCCAAATCGGGGGAATCGGCCTGAAGCCGGCCCTGCCTGCAGGAGAATGGCTGGCAGTGGTAGGGCTGAACCCTTCGTGTTTACATACACGGTAGAGTGCGACCTGTTGGATGGGGGAAAGGCTTCCTGAAGGAACCATTGATTTTTTCTTTTTAAATGGAGAGTTACTATTCCCTGCAATTGCAGCCTCTGTCATCTGAGCACCAAATAGCTTTCATCTATGTCCCCTCACAACACCCCTATCAGGTAGGGAAGGGCTCTTGTATCCCCAGTTTACAGATTGAGAACTGAGAGTCAGACTTGCCCACTGAAGACTGTGGTAGAAGAGGGAATTGAACTGGGGCACTGGAGTCCCAGGCTCCCACTCTAACCACTGGAGCAATCTTCCTTTCCATCAGCATTACCTCATTCACCACTGGATTTGGAGAGGGGAGTTCTGGAGGAGAAGGAGAAGATGTGCATCCAAGGGTAAGGATGGCAAGAATGAGGGCCAGATTAAGGCATCCTGGGACTCTACACGCAGCAGGACACAGGCCCCCAAGACCTCCCCTTTCTTGTTGTGGTCCCTCATCCATCCTCTGACTTCAACCCCACTTAGAGTGTTAGTGGCAGGGGCCAAATACACAAGGGAAGTCAGTTGGACCATGGGCCTACCATTAGTCTTTGAGCATGTTAGGGCTTTCTTCCTTCCCAGACAAGCAAGGGTGGCAGCAGGGTTCCCTTCCCTCAGGAGTGACAGGAATTGTGGCAAGGGAGCTCTCCTCCCAGAGAGGTTGGGGGAGCAGCATGGGGTTCCCTTCCTAATAAGGGGCCCCAGTACTTTCCCCAACAGCTGGGGTGTAGCTATTTGTGTCAGTGGGCCCACAGCACTCTTCCCTTCTGCTCCACAAAGAATCCTCTGCTGGGGTGGTTTTGGCAGAGCCACTAGAATAAGGAGTCCAGGAGTTAACCCTGCATTTAGATAGTACAGGTCAAACCTCTTAGAGCTGTTGTTTCAGGCTTTCTGCAGACTCTAGTAAATGTCATTGCATTGGTTACACTCAGGTTTTCAACCTTTTCTCTGTAATCACAAAAGGCTAGAAACTTACTTTTTTAATTAAAGAAAGAATTCTGGTGTAATCGCATGACTGCAAGAGCTGGCGTCATAGAAGAACAAAGTGGTCCTATCTGTGGACTGTGACTCTGGGTATGTCTATGCTGCAATTAAACACCAATGGTTGGCCCTTGTCAGCTGTCTTGGGCTCAGGCTGCAAGGCTATAAAATTACGGTGTAGACATTTGGGCTCGGGCTGGAGCCCGGTCTGAGGGATCCCACAGGACAGTGTAGACATACCTTATGAGAAGGGTCTGCTCAAGGGGTAGAAGCGCTATGGCATTACCTTTCCCAGTGGAGGAACTTTCCAGAAACTCACTGTCCTGATGATTTCAGCAGGTAAAACTTGAGAAAGGGAAGAGAATGGGAGCTGCCCAGGCAGAGTAATGGCTGGTGGAGAAAGGGATATCCAAGGATGGGACTGTAAATTTAAGCCTTCATATTTTGGTGTAAATGTGCTTGATGCTAGCCCAGCAGCTAATAAGCATCAGCAGCTCCTCAAGGAGAGGCAATTGTTTGTGTTCCAAATGCTTGGGGAAGGCAGGCCCAAGTGTCTCTCTCCCTCTCCCCCCTCCACACACTCTTATATTAGTATATATATAGAAAATCAGAGACTTTCCTCCTGACTCTCACCATGTCTCTCAGATTTCCATGAAATTCCTGCTCCTTCTCAGTGTGCCATAGTTGACCACACTCAGGCACACTAAAATCTCCACTGAAATTGCTTTAAAATGCAAGTCCCTGCATCCCTGTTATTTCAGTTTTTGTCCAAGTTTAACCCTTTGCAGACATTATTTTCCCCTTGGTCAGCCTCCAAGCATTTAAAAATATTTCTGGCTCTGTCCCAAAACAAGCCTTAAAGCCACTGTTTTTTCACCTTTCTCCTAAGTCCCTTGTCCATTCAGTTCAACTTACCGATCATCCAAGGAATATTTTATAATTGTGAGAGCAGGGACTAAAATCAGGACCATGGGCCCAATCCTGCGAACTCTTCCCCTGGGGAACTCCCACTGAAGTCTTGGAGTTCTGCAGGAAAAGTGTGGGACCCTTACTGAATGGGGGAGCAACCTAGTGACAGATGATGTGGAAAAAGCTGAAGTACTCAATGCTTTTTTTGCCTCGGTCTTCACAGACAACATCAGCTCCCAGACTGCTGCACTGGGCAGCACAGTATAGGGAGGAGGTGAGTAGCCCTCAGTGGTGAAAGAACAGGTTAAGGATTATTTAGAAAAGCTGGACATCCACAAGTCCATGGGGCCAGATGAAAGGTATCTGAGGATGCTGAGGGAGTTGGCTGATGTGATTGCAGAGCCATTGGCCATTATCTTTGAAAACTCGTGGCGATCAGGGGAGGTCCCGGACGATTGGAAAAAGGCAAATATAGTGCCCATCTTTAAAAGGATGAATGAGAATCTGGGAAACTACAGATTGGTCAGCCTCACCTTAGTCCCTGGAAAAATCACAGAGCAGGTCCTCAAGGAATCCATTTTGAAGCACTTGGAGGAAAGGAAGGTGATCAGGAACAGTCAACATGGATTCACCAAGGGCAAGTTATGCCTGACCAATCTGATTGCCTTCTATGATGAGATAACTGGCTCTGTGGATATGGGGAAAGTGGTGGACGTGATAGATCTTGACTTTAGCAAAGCTTTTGATATGGTCTCCCACAGTATTCTTGCCAGCAAGTTAAAAAAAGTATGGATTGGATGAATGGACTATAAGGTAGATAGAAAGCTAGCTAGATGGTCAGGCTCAATGGGTAGTGATCAACGGCTCGATGTCTAGTTGGCAGTCGGTATCAAGCGGAGTGCCCCCAGGGTTGGTCCTGGGGCCCGTTTCATTCAACGTCTTCATTAATGATCTGGAGGATGTGATGGATTGCCCCCTCAGCAAGTTTGCAGATGACACTAAGTTGGGGGGAGAGGTAGATACACTGGAAGGTAGGGTTAGGGTCCAGAGTGACCTAGACAAATTGGAGGATTGGGCCAAAAGAAATCTGATGAGGTTCAACAAGGACAAGTGCAGAGTCCTGCACTTAGGACGGAAGAATCCCATGCACTGCTACAGGTTGGGGACTGACTGGCTAAGTGGCAGTTCTGCAGAAAAGGATCTGGGGATTACAGTGGATGAGAAGCTGCATATGAGTCAACAGTGTGCCCTTGTTGCCAAGAAGGCTAACAGCATATTGGGCTGCATTAGTAGAAGCATTGCCAGCAGATCGAGGGAAGTGATTATTCCCCTCCATTCGGCACTGGTGAGGCCTCATCTGGAGTATTGCATCCAGTTTTGGGCCCCCCACTACAGAAAGGATGTGGACAAATTGGAGAGAGTCCACTGGAGGGCAACAAAAATGATTAGGGGGCTAGAGCCCATGACTTACAAGGAGATGCTGAGGGAACTGGGCTTATTTAGTCTGCAGAAGAGAAGAGTGAGGGGGGATTTGATAGCAGCCTTCAGCTACCTGAAGGGGGGTTCCAAAGAGGATGGAGCTAGGCTGTTCTCAGTGGTGGCAGATGACAGAACAAGAAGCAATGGTCTCAAGTTGCAGTGGGGGATGTCTAGGTTGGATATTAGGAAAAGCTATTTCACTAATAGGGTGCTGAAGCACTTGAATGTGTTCCCTAGGGAGGTGCTGGAATCTCCATCCTTAGAGGTTTTTAAGGCCCGGCTTGACAAAGCCCTGGCTGGGATGATTTAGTTGGTGTTGGTCCTGCTTTGAGCAGGGATTGGACTAGATGACCTCCTGAGGTCTCTTCCAACCCTGATATTCTATGATTCTATGTGGTGCACTTGCAGGGTTGGGCTTTAGATTTCCTTGGTTGATATTAAGCTAAGAGGAAGGCTTAGAGCAGCCCTTGGTGCCTATGCATCTAGGGCCTGATTAACTTCAATTGGAATAACTGTATCATTATTAACTTATTATTTTTTATTATTTATGTGTGTGTTACAGTAGGGACTAAGGGCCAGATCCTCAAAGATATTTAGGTGCTAAATCCCATTGTTTTTAATGGGAGGTAGGCACCTAAATACCTTTGAGGATCTGAGCCTAACTACCAGAACCAAGTTCAGAACTCGTTTTGCAGGGCATTGTACTAATGCATAATAACAGAAAGCCCCTCTTCTGAAGAGCTCTGAAAATTCTCAGTTACCCTGAATCCCCTCTTTACTTTGTTTGAGATGTGGTAGCAATTTTAAGAGATTTCTAGACTTGAGAACAAGTATAGTGAATCAGGCACCATCATGTTAAATGTTCCATAATGTTAATTAAGCCATTTCTGTCTCAGTAATGTAAACAACACTTAAGATAGCTAAGGGGTCAAGAAGATTCTTAGGGTGCTTAATAAATAGCAAGTCTTATCTAAGAAAAATCTTTATGATCAGGAAAAAATATGACTAGCAGGAAAAGAAGAGCAAGGAAAATATATTTTTAATTTTTTTCATATTTTTCCTGTTTGATTCTGTGCTCAGGTGGTGCATAAAAGGAGTTGATGATAATGAGCTTACATTTATGGCGCCTTTCTTCCTGAAGGCTCCCACAGGACATTATAAAGAGATATGATAAATTCACTGCTTGTTCCTAAAGGATAGTGGTGTTAGTGAGAGTGTTGCTTCTAGCTTTCATAGGGAAACAGGAGTCATCAGACACATTGCTCTTTACAAGGATAATTCTGGTATCAAATATGGATCAAAAAGAGGAAAGTTAAGCATTGTTTGGTTTACATCACTGATCCTTTAATGGTGAGGTGAGAAATGAGTAATGCTTGACTTTCTCTGTGTCAGCATTCCTTCTGGCTTATATAATAATGCCGATAACTGATTTTTTTAACACAAAACAGGGCCCATACATTATTGCTCTTTGCTGACAATTTTGCCCCATTGTTGTACTTCATTAAGTATTTTGTTTGGTGGAAAGGACACTTAGGAGCAGGAATAAAGATTTTCTAGGAATCTAGCCACATAGTCATCTTGTCTGAATGGGTGAGGATCTCCCGTTGTTTCATATGGCTTCCATAGGAGTCTTTTATGGATGTCTCTAAAGCTTTAATCTTGCCAGGCCATTCATGTAAAAGAATTGCCATCAGAGGAGTGATTTCACATAGGGGCTCTTCCTTATCTTACTGGGATGTAGTCTTGTGTAGGTTTTGGGTTGACGTGGTGCTTCTTATCATAATTATTTGGCTCTCGCAAACTATAGTGAGTCTCTTTAATTGGTTTATAAAACAATTAATTTGCCATTACGACTATCCTCACTCTACCATTTGCTGTTGCAGAGCTTGACCCCTCGAAAGGTTCAAAAAGATGTGTTTGAAAATTTGATTTCCATGGTTTCAAATACTCTATTAATAAATTCTGCTGTGGTCCATAATGTTTCTGGTCTTTTAGTTTACCAACCTGGTAACTTTTGTATTAGCTATTTAGCTCTTCTGATAAGATCTTCCATTAAGATTAATGATATTTCTTTCACTGCTAATAGTATCATTCTACTTCCAATTCAGAAGCTTTTTATCCCTCTGTAGTGTCCTGTTCTGCTAAAGGAGTTCTACAAATTGTCACAGCCTCTGTGCTAAACCATATATCATCTTAGAAATAGAATGACAAAACAGAAGAGGATTATTGTATTTATAACACATTAAATTTAACTTTTCTCTGTTGGTTGGGACAAGTGAGATTTGGTTTGGACAAGTGAAATTTGGTTTGGAGGTGTCTTTGCAGCCAATATATATGATGATAGGAAAGACAATAAAAGACCAGAATCCCTTATTAGAGTACGGAAGTATGGCATTTGAAAGGTTTCCAAGGACATACATTACACTCTCTTGGTGTCCAACTACATTTCAGCTATGGTAAAGAAATCAATAGGATCTCAGTGTCTACAGCTTGCTTTTTTGACATTTCAGACACTCATTCTTTTGAGGAGACTTAGTCTGAATGTGTTATTATGCTGCAGTGAGAAAGAATTTCTGCTATCTAATGAACTCTGACCAGTGTTCACATCCTACAGCTGGTCAATGAAGAGGGGGAAGAGTAAATCTACCTAAAGTAATGTGTGTATTTTGTTGGTTTCAGACCCTGGCACATTCCTGGCACCGGTTCCTTGCCGGTTCTGTCTGTTTCCCTTTATTCCCCTTAAAACCTATAAATCAAACTACATTCAAAACTTCTTGCTTAAACAACCCTTTTAGCGGACAGGGGGCTGCAGACGGGAGTTTGAGAGGGAGTTTGACAGAGGGAGGCTTACGATGGTTAGGAAGACCCGCAACACCTGTGCCAGCACTGCTTCTGTCACCTCCACCTGCGCCTATAGCCAGACAGAGCGCCTGAACATGGATGCTTCTACCCAGATCCTGGTGTGGTTTTGCAGAGACTGTAACTTGCAATTTCCACTTACTGATATCCAGGCTGGGGGGACCATCCAATGTGAAAGGTGCCTGCTGGTGGAATCTCTCAGGCAGCAGGTGGGAGAGCTACAGGAGGAGGTGGCTAGGTTGAGGAGCATCCGAATCCACAAGCAATTCCTGGACAGTGTCCATGTGGAGACAGCTGAGGTAGCTGTCCCAGTACACAGGACTGCTGATATACCACTGGTGGAGGAGGAGATGGCTCAGGGTGGACACTGGCAGCTGGTTACTTCTGGCAGCAGGCAGTGCTCCACCCCTGCTCCGAACCCTCCCTCTGTGGTAATAGGTAACCATTATGCTCTTCTTGATACAGGAGAGAAGGAATCACCCCCTACCGTAAAGGAGGAGAAGCCTCGTACCCCTAAGGCTGGGAGGTCTGCTGCCACCACTGCGAATAGGAAACGTCGGATAGTGGTGGTCGGAGACTCTCTGCTGAGGGGGACGGAGGCACCCATCTGTCGCCCTGACATTTCATCTCGGGAGGTATGCTGCCTGCCAGGGGCCCGTATCTGAAACGTTACGGAGGCATTTTCGAGGATTATCCAGCCCTCTGACTACTACCCCATGCTACTCATCCATGTGGGCACAAATGATACTGCGAGGTGTGACACTGAGCAGATCAAGAGTGACTACAGGGCTCTGGGAGTACGGGTGAAGGAGTTTGGAGCGCAGGTGGTATTCTCTTTGATTCTTCCTGTCAAAGGTAGGGGCCTGGGCAGAGACAGATGCATCATAGAGGTGAATGCCTGGCTGCGAAGATGGTGTCGCCAGGAGGGCTTTGGCTTCCTCGACCACGGGATGCTATTCGAGGAAGGACTGCTAGGCAGAGATGGCGTTCACCTTTCGAGGAGGGGAAAGACCCTATTTGGACACAGACTGGCTAATCTAGTGAGGAGGGCTTTAAACTAGGTTTGACGGGGACAGGTGAGCTAAGCCCACAGGTAAGTGGGGAACATGGAGACCTGGGAGATGCCTCGGAAACAAGAGGGAACGTGGGCTATAATGGCAGAGAGAAAGGAGGGTCAGGGCAAAACTGGGAGGCAAGATCAAACCAGTATCTTAGATGCCTATATAGAAATGCGAGAAGTATGGGTAATAAGCAGGAAGAACTGGAAGTGCTAATAAATAAATACAACTATGACATTGTTGGCATCACTGAAACTTGGTGGGATAATACACGATTGGAATGTTGGTGTGGATGGGTACAGCTTGCTCAGGAAGGATAGGGGAAAAAGGGAGGAGGTGTTGCCTTATATATTAAAAATGTACACACTTGGACTGAAGTGGAGATGGACATAGGAGACGGAAGTGTTGAGAGTCTCTGGGTTAGGCTAAAAGGGGTAAAAAACAAGGGTGATGTCATGCTAGGAGTCTACTACAGGCCACCTAACCAGGTGAAAGAGGTGGATGAGGCTTTTTTTAAACAACTAACAAAATCATCCAAAGCCCAAGATTTGGTGGTGATGGGGACTTCAACTATCCAAATATATGTTGGGAAAATAACACAGCGGGGCACAGACTATCCAACAAATTCTTGGACTGCATTGCAGACAACTTTTTATTTCAGAAGGTTGAAAAAGCTACTGGGGGGAAGCTGTTTTAGACTTGATTTTAACAAATAGGGAGGAACTCATTGAGAATTTGAAAGTAGAAGGCAGCTTGGGTGAAAGTGATCATGAAATCATAGAGTTTGCAATTCTAAGGAAGGGTAGAAGGGAGTACACCAAAATAGAGACAATGGATTTCAGGAAGGCGGATTTTGGTAAGCTCAGAGAGCTGATAGGTAAGGTCCCATGGAAATCAAGACTGAGGGGAAAAATAACTGAGGAGAGTTGTCAGTTTTTCAAAGGGACACTATTAAGGGCCCAAAAGCAAGCTATTCCGCTGGTTAGGAAAGATAGAAAATGTGGCAAAAGACCACCTTGGCTTAACCACGAGATCTTGCATGATCTAAAAAATAAAAAGGAGTCATATAAAAAATGGAAACTAGGACAGATTACAAAGGATGAATATAGGCAAATAACACAGGAATGCAGGGGCAAGATTAGAAAGGCAAAGGCACAAAATGAGCTCAAACTAGCTACAGGAATAAAGGGAAACAAGAAGACTTTTTATCAATACATTAGAAGCAAGAGGAAGACCAAAGACAGGGTAGGCCCACTGCTCAGTGAAGTGGGAGAAACAGTAACAGGAAACTTGAAAATGGCAGAGATGCTTAATGACTTCTTTGTTTCGGTCTTCACCAAGAAGTCTGAAGGAATGCCTAACATAGTGAATGCTGATGGGAAAGGGGTAGGTTTAGTAGATAAAATAAAAAAAGAACAAGTTAAAAATCACTTAGAAAAGTTAGATGCCTGCAAGTCACCAGGGCCTGATGAAATGCATCCTAGAATACTCAAGGAGCTAATAGAGGAGATATCTGAGCCTCTAGCTATTATCTTTGGAAAATCATGGGAGACGGTAGAGATTCCAGAAGACTGGAAAAGGGCAAATATAGTGCCCATCTATAAAAAGGGAAATAAAAACAACCCAGGAAACTACAGACCAGTTAATTTAACTTCTGTGCCAGGGAATATAATGAAGCAAGTAATTAAGGAAATCATCTGCAAACACTTGGAAGGTGGTAAAGTGATAGGGAATAGCCAGCATGGATTTGTAAAGAACAAATCATGTCAAAGCAATCTGATAGCTTTCTTTGATAGGATAATGAGTCTTGTGGATAAGGGAGAAGCGGTGGATGTGGTATACCTAGACTTTAGTAAGGCATTTCTATGGTCTCGCATGATATTCTTATCGATAAACTAGGCAGATACAATTTAGATGAGGCTACTATAAGGTGGGTGCATAACTGGCTGGATAACCATACTCAGAGAGTTGTTATTAATGGTTCCCAATCCTGCTGGAAAGGCATAACAAGTGGGGTTCTGCAGGGGTCTGTTTTGGGACTGGCTTTATTCAATATCTTCATTAACGACTTAGATATTGGCATAGAAAGTACGCTTATTAAGTTTGCAGATGGTACCAAACTGGGAGGGATTGCAACTGCTTTGGAGGACAGGGTCATAATTCAAAATGATCTGGACAAATTGGAGAAATGGTCTGAGGTAAACAGGATGAAGTTTAACAAAGACAAATGCAAAGTGCTCCACTTAGGAAGGAACAATCAGTTTCACACATACAAAATGGGAAGAGACTGTCTAGGAAGGAGTACGACAGAAAGGGATCTAGGGGTTAAAGTTGACCACAAGCTAAATATGAGTCAACAGTGTGATGCTGTTGCAAAAAAAGCAAACATGATTCTGGGATGTATTAACAGGTGTGTTGTGAGCAAGACACGAGAAGTCATTCTTCCGCTCTACTCTGCGCTGGTTAGGCCTCAACTGGAGTATTGTGTCCAGTTCTGGGCACTGCATTTCAAGAAAGATGTGGAGAAATTGGAGAGGGTCCAGAGAAAAGCAACAAGAATGATTAAAGGTCTTGAGAACATGACGTATGAAGGAAGGCTGAAAGAATTGGGTTTGTTTAGTTTGGAAAAGAGAAGACTGAGAGGGGACATGATAGCAGTTTTCAGATATCTAAAAGGGTGTCATAAGGAGGAGGGAGAAAACTTGTTCACCTTAGCCTCT
>NW_020664419.1:35768829-35805093 GCF_002925995.2 Terrapene triunguis | reverse complement strand
AAGGGTGTCATAAGGAGGAGGGAGAAAACTTGTTCACCTTAGCCTCTAAGGATAGAACAAGAAGCAATGGGCTTAAACTGCAGCAAGGGAGGTCTAGGTTGGACATTAGGAAAAAGTTCCTGACTGTCAGAGTGGTTAAACGCTGGAATGGATTGCCTAGGGAGGTTGTGGAATCTCCATCTCTGGAGATATTTAAGAGTAGGTTAGATAAATGTCTATCAGGGATGGTCTAGACAGTATTTGGTCCTGCCATGAGGGCAGGGGACTGGACTCTATGACCTCTCGAGGTCCCTTCCAGTCGTAGAATCTATGGCTAGGTCTACACTACAGCGGGGGGTCGACCTAAGATACGCAACTTCAGCTACGTGAATAGCGTAGCTGAAGTGGCGTATTTTAGGTCGACTTACCTGGCTGTGAGGACGGCGGCAAGTCGACCGCTGCCGCGCCGCCGTCGACTCCGCTACCGCCTCTTGCCGCGGTGGATTTCCGGAGTCGACGATAGAGCCATCAGGGATCGATTTTATCGCGTCTTCACTAGACGCGGTAAGTCAATCCCCGATAGACCGATTGCTACCCGCCGATCCGGCGGGTAGTGAAGACGTTCCCTATGAATCTATGAATCTTGCTCACTGTAATTACCAGATCCTTTCTTGTTATCAACTCTCTCATCTGAGAGACACCTTTCCTCGCTTTAGATAAACCCAGTTGTAGAGACAACTCCTCCCCTTATATCTCTCCTGTTTTGACACATTATATTGTCAAAAAGTCTGAGTTTATATAGAACGGATTTCTATTGAGTGGAGTCAGTGGAATTTCTCATTTAGGGCCTGATCCAAAGCCCATTAAACCAGGAACTTTTCTATTGACTTCAATGGGCTATGGACCAAGCTGTTTGTTCAATGGTAAAATGCTAATTTTGAAAAAGAGGGACTCAAAGTTGTGTCCCAAGATAGGGAATTACTTATGATTACTGTTGTGATTCTGCACGGATTGAACTCCATTAGGCAAGCATATGACAATCTAAATGTGTGGATTACTGTCCCTGTATAGCTTCAGATTTTAAACTATAATACTTTTCCTCAGCTCTCCTTTTTGAAGGTCTGAGTTTTCTCTTAAAGAACCAGCATCAAATGTTCACATCACTGAGGCTCAGTAGATCCTTGTTTTAAAAATTATTCTTATTTTGAAATACAAAGCTAGCCATTAATTGCAGATAGGCCCTCTGGTTTATGTTACTTATAACAAAACAAGTGATATACATTCCACAATAAAATACAACCAGTTATTATTTACATTTCTGTCCTATTCATTGTCCATGAGGCAGAACAATAAATTGTGCATCTAATAACCTAGGTTATAGCAAGGATACAACAGGGAATGAGGAAGGAACGGAATGAAGTTGGTCCATTGCTTAGAGGTGAGCAAGTTGTATTTATATCAGATAGAAAAGGAAGCAAAATATTTATAACAGTGCATTTCCTAGTCAGAATGTAGATTGAGACAAAGAGACTGAAAGCACATCTTCATCTGCACCACATGACTCCACTTCAGACACCTGTGTCTGGTTTCATCTCTTTTATCAGTAGTCTTCTTCAGAAGTTTCTGTGCAGAGAATACATTCCCAGACAGAAAAGTCTTATTATTCTACATCTCCTAGACCTTTGCAAGAAACACATGGGATGGGGAGATTCCTTCACCAGTAAATCTATTTATAGTACAAGCAGTATTTTTCTCCTTTGCTGGCTCATAGAATTCAGATCAGGAAAAAATAGTGAAGTCTTTTTTGTTCTCTCTCTCTCTCTCCCTCCCCATCTCTTGCTCCCTCCCTCTCTCCTTCTTTCAAAGAGCAGCTAAGATTTTCTCCCTGGTACAAGAATCAACAGGAGATACAAAAGGGCAAGAGAGTACTTGTAGATGCAGGTTTAATCTCTTCAATATTTTGCGAAATCCAGTGCCATCTTTCAACATACACAAGAGCATTCCCACCAGAGCAAGAATTTTAATTTCTACAGTATCCCCAGAGGAGGCTCTTTCCCTTCAGGGATTTCTATCTCATTTTGTTCTCATCTTCTTTTATACACTTCAGCTGACTATCCCTGTTTCACCAATATTTTTAACTTCATGAAACGCAGACCTGGCTCCACTCTTTCATGACCTCCAGGCTTGATTATTACAATTCATTAGGAATGGAGCCATACGCCTTGAAAAGGCTCTGACTGCTATTAAAGTTGAAGTCATTCTGCTTAGCAACACAGATCACCATGATATCATCCTGGATCTCCACTCTCTGCACTGAGTCCCCATTTAATACAGAGTCCAGTTCCACGGCTCTGTTCTGAAATTCAAAGTCTTCTGTTGGAAAGGCCCAAGCTACCTGAGAGATCTACTCTCCCTCTGCAACCTTGGTCTCCTATGAAATCTGTATTCCAGCCAAAAACTGGAGGCTCATAGAATCATAGAATATCAGGGTTGGAAGGGACCTCAGGAGGTCATCTAGTCCAACCCCCTGCTCAAAGCAGGACCAATTCCCAACTAAATCATCCCAGCCAGGGCTTTGTCAAGCAGGGCCTTAAAAACCTCCAAGGAAGGAGACTCCACCACCTCCCTAGGTAACGCATTCCAGTGCTTCACCACCCTCCTAGTGAAATAGTGTTTCCTAATATCCAACCTAGACCTCCCCCACTGCAACTTGAGACCATTGCTCCTTGTTCTGTCATCTGCCACCACTGAGAACAGCCGAGCTCCATCCTCTTTGGAACCCCCCCTCAGGTAGTTGAAAGCAGCTATCAAATCCCCCCTTATTCTTCTCTTCTGGAGACTAAACAATCCCAGTTCCCTCAGCCTCTCCTCATAAGTCATGCAGATGACAGAACTTTCACAGGAGCTGGGGCTGGACTATGGAACTTGCTTTTGCAAGAGATAAGAGCAAATATGGAAGTAACCACTTTGAGAACTTCAGCTTAACTTTCCCTCAATAAGTTCTTCACACATGGACACAAACATAAACAAATGAGAGACCTAGAAATAATCAAGCTATTTCTACAAAAGGTAGGGAAAAGGAAGAAAGAGAGAGAGAATGAGATTAATTCTATTGTAAAGTTCCTGGGAGAGGTGTAAATACCTAGGTGGATAATTGTCACCTCCATCTTGTCCCTTGTGTTTTCCACTTGTCTTAGATGATTCTCCAGATGTTCTAGTTTCATTCCTATGGTAGAGAGATGCCACTTTATTATGGAACTTGTTTTCTAGATGGATCTGGGTTTAAGCAGTTCTCAGAAGGAAAACTCTTCTGCTGGGGTGTCAGTGGAGCAGTATCTATGCTCAGTAAATATCAGATGTGTAATGCAAGAGTGAGATGGTGGGTCTGTGGTGAATAAATGGGTGTTTGGAGCTGGATGGTGGGGCTCTGTGCGTGTGTGTGTGCGAGAGAGCGAGAGAGAGAGAGCAAAAAATAGGTGGTGCAGTGAGGGGTGGGGGAGCTATTGGAGGGGGAGACAGTGAGTCATTGTGGGCACATGTAAGGGTGGCTGAGGCCATGTGTGTGTGTGTATGTTGTGTGTATGGATGTCTGTGGTGTTTTAGTGGCAGAGTGTGAGTGACAAGTGTGGGCAAGCAGTAGATATATAGAGGAATGGGGAATGGACGGTAGGACATAAGGGGAATGGGGTAGAAAAGAGGAAGAGACTGGTGATGACAAAGAGGAGGGAAAGAGAAGAAAGGAGGAAGCTGAGAAAAAAGAAAACAGTCATTGAAGGGAAGGAGGGGTCCTCCTGAAAGAACATGGAGAAGGAGCTTGAAGGGGAAAAACAGCCCAGGGAAAGAATAGGGGCAGAGAAGGGCTACTAGGATGATCAGAGGAATGGAGAACTTGCTTTGCGAGAGGAGACTTAAGGAGCGTGGCTTGTTTAGCCTAACAAAGTGAAGGCTGAGGGGAGATATGATTGCTCTCTACTAATACATCGGAGGGATAAACACCAGGGAGGGAGATAAATTATTTAATTTAAGGGCCTATGTTGGCACAAGAACAAATGAATATAAACTGTCCATCAATAAGTTTAGGCTTGAGGTTAGAAGAAGGTTTTTAACCCTCAAAGGAATGAAGTCCTGGAACAGCTTTCCAAGGGGAGTAGTGGGGCCAAAAAACCTCATCAGTTTCAAGACTGAGCTTCATAAGTTTATGGAGGGGATGGTATCACAAGGTTGCCTACAATGGCATGTAGCCAATCTGCAACTGGTGTTAGCAGATATTTCTAACCGCCAGCGATGGGACACTAGATGAAGAGGGCTCTGAGTTATTGTAGAGAATTCTTTCCCAGGTGTCTGGCTGGTGGGTCTTGCCCACATGCTCAGGATCTAATTAATTGCCATATTTGGGGTTGGGAAGGAATTTTCACCCAGATGAGATTGGCAAAGACCTTAAGGTGGTTTTGCCCTCCAGTGCTACCATGGGTCACTTTCTGGTTTGAACGAGAGTAAATGATGGATTCTCTGTAACTTGAAGTCTTTAAATCATGATTTGAGGACTTCAGTAACTCAGCCAGTGGTTAGGGGTCTATTATAGGAGTGAGTGGGTGAGTTTCTGCTGCCTGCAATGTTCAGGAGATCAGACTAGATGATCATGGTGGTCCTTTCTAGCCGTAAAGTCTAAGGGCTGGTCCACACTACCCGCCTAATTCGGCGGGTAGAGATCGATCTTCTGGGATCGATTTATCGCGTCTCATCTGGACGCGATAGATCGATCCCAGAAGCGCTCCCCCGTTGACTGCGGAACTCCTGCTCGCCGAGAGGAGGAAGCGCTGTCGACGGGTGAGCCTGCCTGCGCCGCGTGGACCCGAAGTAAGTACTTTTACTTCAATATAGGAAACGTCGACTTCAGCTACGCTATTCTCGTAGCTGAAGTTGCGTTTCCTATATCGATCCCCCGCCCCAGTGTGGACCAGCCCTCAGTCTTTGAGTCTGAAGGAAGCACTGAGGAAGGAGCTGCCACATCTCACCTGTGCCTGACTATCACTCCAGCCATCACCATTCAGATCCTGACTGCCTTTCTCACTGTTCTGGTTCTTCCCCTTGAATTGTACACTAGGCCCCGCTATCAGGCCCCTCAGCTTCATTGACCACCGAGACCCTTATCCTTCCATCTACCCCAAGTACAGAGGAGGGCTTTCTTCTCCGTGCTCCATGATGTTAAGTCTCTGCATGTGCAACCCAAACTTGCATTAGCCTTTTTTGTCTGACATAACACACTGCAAACTCAAGTCCAATTTGCTGTCCACCACCATCCCAAAGTGTAAGTCTCGGAATTTATGCTTTCCAGGTTGCTTTCTTCCTGCTGTGGATGGTTCTTCCTAAAAAGCATTAATTTGCTGCTTCCTTTTCACTAAGTTAGATCTCAGTGTGTTATTTACTGTCTATATTTCTAAGCTCAATACTGTAGGTCCTTTTTATTATTATTTACCAGCCATGACTGCCTTTTGCAACAGCTCCAAGTATTCTCTGTAATGTTCATGTACATGCTGTTTACCTCTTCTTTAATATCGATGTTAAAAGCAGAACTAACTTCAAACCTTTCAGCAGCACCATTGCACACCTCCCCACAGTATGCTGCCATTTATCATCACACTTTGTCTAGGAACCTTCATTCTGTTTTCAATCTATCTGACAGTGCTCATGTCCAAGGCAATTTGAATTCATTTTGTGAGATTTAGTGAGACGCTGTATTAAATCCTTCATTAAAATCATGTTGTATCTCTTTTATTCACTGTTTCTGCAATTCTATCAAAAAAGCAATCACTTTTTTTTCCGGCATGATTCGTTCCTTCTAAACCCATGCTGCTTATTGCTCCTGGTTCTATTATCCTCTGAATGTTTGCAGGTTTTTTTTCTCAGCACTTGTTCTGTTATTTTGCTAGAGTCTGAAATTAGACTCACTGATTGGTGAATGAATGAAGGATCAATCATCTTTCCTTTTTCAAAGCTTGATGTCACACTTGTTTTGTTCTACTCCTCTGTTTGTGTTCCAGTTCTCCATGACTTTTCAAAAATAATTGTCAGTGGTTCAGCATTTTTAGGGTACACCCAGGGATGCATGTCATCTGGATTTGCTGATTGAATGTTTGGATTTTCCAAGTATTTCTTTACCTGCATGTTATCAATAGCTAGTTTTTCATGTCTTTCTTATTTTCCAACTGTCAGAAGTTCTTATCTTTATTTTTCTTAACAAGCACAGACGTTAAAAATGTATCTGCCTTAGAATCATAAATTCCAACACCCTCCTCATTTACTAATGGGCCTACTTGCAAACTAGTACTTTTCACTCACCTTTCACCTCTTATTAATCCCTTTGGCTAACGTTAACCCATTTGGGGCTCAATCGTGTGAAGTACTGAGCACTCTGGTCCTGATCCAGCAAAGCACCTAAACACATACTTAACTTTAAACACCTAAGTCCTAATGATTTCTATTGGATTATTCACACGCGTAAAATTAAACGTGTGTCTAAGTGCTTTGCTGGGCTGCAACCAGAGGGCTCTGCCCCTTTCAGGAACAAGCCCTTGATTGTTGCTGCCATTATTAACCCACTTTGTATATTCTTGTTTGTTCCCTCCCCCCACCCCCATTAATAAATGGAGTGGGGTTGTTCACTACTTTATGGTGTGTGCCTGCTCTTCATTTCAGACATTTTCTATTTTTCATAAGGTTCTTACTCCGTAGGTTGTGTTTATGAATTTTCTCTAACTTAAGGCCTGATCCACAGCCCTTTGGAGTCAGAGTCTTCCTGTTGACCAAAATGGGCTTTGGATCAGGCTCTTAGTTACCAGCCTTATCTGTTATTTAATTTGGGTCCCCTTTTCCATTTATCATCCTCGGTGGGGTATTTTTGTTTCCCCCCCCCCTCTAATTCTAGCTCTCTTTCCCTCCAGTTTGCTGCCCCATAATAAAAGACCTTTCACTTTCCTGCTCACTGACAACCTTCCCAAAGCTATTAACTGCCTCTCAGCAGCTAGAGTGGTATTTTCAGTGCATTGTCCTGTGATCACATGTTCTCATGAGTGGCTGCTTGCCTGTATGTGTCTGCCACCTCCTATAGAAAGAGGCTGATGTACGTGCACAATTTCCTATATTAATTTTGCAGACTTATTTTCTTGAGCAACGGTAATGTTGTTCCAATTGCCGGTATCTCTTAATAAGGATGTCATGGGATCACAGAGGAGAAGAGGCACTCCTAGATGCAAACTCTTCATCACCAACCCCCCCTGTAAAGCACAATAGGCTTGTTTCATATGGGGCACCTGAAGCTACAGATGGATCCTGTCTATAGTTACACCACCTCGGGCTGTGATTTCTGAAGCTAAATAGTATCAGAGTGTATCAATATTTAGATGGAAAAGCTCCATGATAAACCCAGATGCTTCAGAAAATAATGCACTCTTTTCTTGGCATCAGTACTGAACCAGTGCTTCAGCATGATTTTAGCAGGCACTGGATTCTTAGATTTCAGAGTAGCAGCCGTGTTAGTCTGTATCCGCAAAAACAACAGGAGTACTTGTGGCACCTTAGAGACTAACAAATTTATTAGAGCATAAGCTTTCGTGGGCTACACGATTCTTAGAGTATGTCTTTCCCAGAGCCAGCTCCAGGCACCAGCCGACCAAGCACGTGCTTGGGGCGGCACCTGGTAAGGGGTGGCCAATCTTGGGGTGGTGGGGGGGCGCTCAGGGTTGGGGTTTTTTGGGTTCGGTCGGGCAGCGCTGGGGGTGGGGTGGATTGTTTTTGTTTCGGCGGCTGGGCACACGGAGGGTGCTGGGGGGGGTGGGATTCAGCAGCAGCAGCACTCCACGGGGGGAGTGGCGGTGCGGCGGGGCGCTCCGCGGGGGGGGGGGGGTTGGGGGGCGCGCGGGGGGGGGGGGGGTTGGGGGGGCGGGGGGGGGGGGGGTGGTCGGCTCCGCGGCGCTCCGCGGGGAACTGGGGAGGTTCGGCGGGGGGGTCGGCGTCGCAGCGCTCCGCGGGGGGGGGGTGGGGGGTGGGGGTGTCGCGGTGCTGAGGGTGTGTGTTATGGAGGCGCTATGGAGGGCGCCACTCTTTTTTTTTTGATTGGGGCGGCAAAAAAGTTATAGCCGGCCCTGGTCTTCCCCATAAAATATAATGCCAAGGCCCTGTCTACCTTGTGGCCAGTAAAAGATCCCATAGTGCCTTTTTAAAGATTAGGAATGTTTTATAACTGCAGTTTTGCTGTTAGTAGAGAGACAAGGTGGGTGATGTAATTTACTGGACCAACTTCTGTTGATGAAAGAAGCAAGCTTTTGAGCTTCGCAGCGCCTGCATTTGAATGGTAAGTGATGTGATTCAGACACATGATGGGCCAGATTCTTGGAGCTTGCTAAGCACCACTAACTGCAAGGCCTGAGAGAGTGAAGGGGTAAAGCCACCTTTGCAATCCCCTGATCCTGTAGCCTGCTTTGGTGCTCAGGTCTGCTCTAATGTATGCTAACTACAACAACCCTCTATGCAACTTTGCACTGGCGCAGGATCACAAGAGTAACCTGAACTCTGTCTATGTTCCCTCCTGCCCTAAACAGACTCCCTACTCTGGAGGGATCGTGAAAGGGTATTTTAAAGCCAGCTCTCTGCCAACCAGGGATTCCCCTATCAGGAGAACCCTCAGCTGCCCTTTTGGGGCTCCTTTCTGGCACATTTAGGCTACAGTAGGGCAAAGGGGCCAGACTGAGGGCCAAGAATCTGGCCTGAATACATGTACATTATTTTTATGCTCTCAAAGAAGGTATTTCTTCAGAAGCATGAAGAACAGAGCATCCAAGACATCCTGCAGAAGGAGCCTGGATAACTAACTGGAGGAAATGTTTAAAATGGTCTCTTCAAATAAAATGCAGACTGGTAGGTTTATGTAAAAACGGGGGCTCTGGATTAAGGTTAGGTGGAAAGCACACGTCATTTATTGTTCTTTTTAGTTTTATATATAGACCACAGATTAAGAATAATTGAAAAACTCATTTGTAAAATGAGTTTTATCCCCTTTGATTTGTTCATTCTTTTGCTCTTAACAGCCACTGTCAAAATGTGTTTCAACTGGATGCCGGGAAAAGGGAGAGAATTGGCTTTGGAACAAAAATACACATATTATCCATACAGACTCACACATATATACATATCACTGTGCCCTACTGCAGTATACCTCAGTATCAGCAAAAGTCTTTTTTGTGTCCGCTTCAACATAGGTTTCTGTTATCCAGTAACAGTATATTTATGTGAAGAAACAAACAAAACAAATATATTCTTTAGCATACTAGTATCACAAAGGCTACTGTATGTCTGTAAAGCCACTAGCAGCAAGAAGCTAGTTCTCTCTGTATTGTGTCTTCCATCATTATGTTTTTGTGGAGGAGAAAGACTGTTTGCATAGGTCCAATAGTGTGGTAAGTCATCCACTAGAGCACCCCAGAGAAATTAAAGTAAATTAAAGGCTGCTATTTTCCATAGATGATCAAAAAGATTTAACAAAAGCGGGGAAGTAAATCAAAAACAAAACAGCCAGCTTGTAAGGGTGAGAGTCCTGACTTCATTGAAGGTCTTTGGATTAATGAATTCAGACAGACAGATGCAAAACACTCAGGCTGTATGTTGCAGGAGGGATTCCTAACTGGAGGGCTGCGGGTGGGATAAGAGTCTTCATTCCTTGAAAAATACAAGGGTGGTGACAGAACAACCGTGAAGGACAGCTGTCAAAATGGAGGAAAGAATGTGCACAGTGCAAGTGATTGCATGCTGGTAAGTGATGCTAAACACGCAGTTACCTTTTCTACTCGCATCCAAAAGAATTTTGCTTTCTTGAAGTTCCCTGCAATGATCTTAAACCTGGAAGGGGATCCAGAAATTGTTTCTAAAAATCTGAATACAGAATTATTATGAATGCATGGTTGCTAATGGCAGTTATCTCTGCTTCCTGTGAGCCCTCGATGCAGGAGAGCTGATTTCTTTGGGGTAGAAAATTTTATACAACATCAGATCTGTCATAGCAAATCCATCAAGATTATCCCCTGTACACTAGCCATTCCACTATACTATCAAAAATAAATAAAATCAAGTAAAAATAAACATCTTCATCAGGCATTCAGTAAATTAGGAGTTGCCCTAAGGGACACAAATCCCAACATGTCGGTGCCTACAGTGCATTTTGCAATAAAATACAAGTATGCTCTGGCAGCTAGTACAGAACATGGAAGTACTATATTAAATTGTATCATTTATTTTATTACATTTTATTAGGAATGTAATTGCATACAAACAACAGCTGATTGAAATTATACACATACCCAATATGTAATGGAACCCTTATACAACAAAATATATGAGAGACCATACTAAAAATACACTCAATATCCTGAAATTCATACAATATACAAGGAAATTTCACAAGTTGCCACACACCTGTACAACACTAAAATGTATATTTTATATGTAGTATACATGCATGCACACCCAGTTATACACACATGTATACTTACAGGCATACAATATAATGATATCTAAATAGCACCACTCTCCTCCCTCTAGCCAAAATGCTGGAGTGTTGTATATTAAAATAAGATCATAATAGAGTAGAAATATATTTTTAAAGACACAGGGTCCATTTTAAAATAATGAAAATGGGGAGAGATCAAAGGAAACAAGACTTGAGGTGGGAGGGAATGTTATGCTGTAGGGCTGTCATAACAGAATTGTGATCTCCAGCTGATTTCAGACACGATGGTGGAATCTTTAAACCGTGAGTGGTATATAAGCACAGATACCCATCAGTTCAAAGCTCAAGGAGTAGGTCTTACATGTAGCTAGAGTGAAGCCTGGTAAGGGATTTAAAGAACCATAGGCAGCAACCAATGTAAAGAATGTAGGGCAGGTGTAATATATTGTGATCTAACAGTGAACACTCATGCCTCTGCAGTCTGAATAAGCTGCAGAGATGTAGCTGCCCTACCAAGAGCCCTCTGAAGAGGGAATTAGAATAACTGAGCTCCAGTTGCAAAGTCATCAGTGAATAAAACAGGCTCAGCTGGTGTAAATGGCATGATTTTGTGACTGGAGGAGTGAGACTCCTCTGATAGATGACCTCTGCTGAACTGCAAGATTGTGTTCGCTGCTTGGGGAGGAGTAAGCGCTGCTGCAGTTAACTTGCAGCATCACTCAAACTTTTCTATAGGACTGGGACTGAATCTTCAAGTTCCACAGGGCAAGTGAAATACAATTTGCATCAACAGCATAATGATAATATTCTATCCTACATTTAGTAATGAGGCTTCATATAACAGCATGGGAGACGGGAGGGAGCCTTCCTCCACTATGGACCAGCACATCCAGTTGTCTCTCATTTTCTAGGCAGCTAAAGGGATGGCCTTGTGGTTAAGGTGCTGCAGTGGGACTCAGGAGATCTGAGTTAAAGCCCTGATTCTGACGCAGGTCTTTTTTGTGACCTTAGACAAGATATTTCGACTGTCCATGCCTCAGTACCTGTCTGTAAAATGTGGATAGTAACAGTTTGTATCTCCTGCCCTTTATCTGTCTTGATCTATATAGATTCTTTGGAACACAGATTAACTGCTACTATAAATCTGTGAAGTGCCTCATACATGGGCACCCCGCATTGATTGGTCCTCTATGCACTGCCATAATACAAGAAATTAATAACAATAACCATGCCTGAGAGAAGTTTCAGAAACACCTGCAATATCCCTTAGTTGCTAAAACAACAACATATAATCAGTCATATTAAAAAGCTACCAAAAAGCCCAGCCTGATCAATGTGGTACTAAAAATTATTACAGGTAACACAGTTGTTGATGACTATAGTTACGGTTGGCCGACACTTTCTGTTATAAGTTTCTCTTGTCAGTTTCTTATATCTTTGCCTAGGCAACTGTTTGAGCTACAATTTCCAATGACGGGTGTCTTCCTCAGATTGTATTTTTTTCTTATGTTGCAACTAAGAGTTCAGATGTTTCTGACATTGAGATTAAGGGAAAATACATTGTTTTGTCCGTGTTAAAAATATACAACTGTGTCTCTGAGAAGCTCTAGGACCCCCCATAATCCCTCCAAAAGGAGCAGAACTTTACCCACTTTTCCAGCAGAGCTCAAAAGTCCTTCAACTGCAGCATGGTTGCTTTTTTAGCTAGATTATGAGCACTAATCAAATTTTTTCAAACGTGGCTGTCTAAATTTAGGGTGCTAAATTTCTGATAAGCATCTAAATAAATTTCCCAGATTTGCATCTCTGAGAAATCTGAACACTTCTGTTTAAATGTTTAATAATAGATTTATCTGAAGTTGGATCATTTTCTTTTCTGTATTCTTTGCCATTTGCAGCTAAGAAAAAGGTAACTTCACCTTTCTTAAAATACATTTTAATATAGAAATATTTGAATATCTTTGCATATTATACATATTCATACAATTAAATCTTCTGAATTGATATTCATCAAAGTTAACTTGCTCTTTAAGTCTCAATAAGATCTAAAATAAAAGCCAAGTTTAGCATTCCTAGCTTCAGCCACTTTTCTGGTTGGGAAATGCTGGAAAATTATTTCTTTTCATGCCTGCTTAATCAAAACCAGTTCAACCACTTCTCCTCAAACTTTTCAACCTTTTGCACTGAGATAAAGTAAGCAGAACTGAATCCCCAAGGAAGTTTATTTGAAAGAAAGTCTTGAGCAACTGAAAAGGAAAGTGTGAATGGAAACCACTTTAAAGTAACAAGAACAATCATTACAAAACACACCTGTTCTAACATAAATGCCAAAGGTAATAGAAATGTGAACACACCTGTTTTCTATGGTATGCAGTACATACAGGGTAGCTCGTGATCTGCTCTGTGGGGGTATTATTTACAGCCTTCCTCTCACCAACAAGAAAGTCACCTAAAAGAGGGCAAGGAGAAGGCAGAGCCCTGGATCCATTCCCCCTCCTCCCATTTTCTCCTCTCAATCTACAAAGTGGGGCTGGAACAACAAATGTGGGGGAGAATGGAAGGGCAAGGGAAGAAATTTGCAGCAGCCTAATGCACGTCACAAAGTGCATCTCCACCAGTGAACTCCTGGAGAGACTGCATCTTTTGAGGCACAATCTGTCTTGGTGCTTACCCAGGCAGTGCAGCTCTGTGCTACCCTGTATTCAGGGCTCTGTGCAAATTATACTATTAGGCCCATCGTGTTTACTGAAGCAAATTCTCTATTGAAATAGCTCATGCAAAATATGCTTCATTTGGGGATGGTTCCAACCAAAATTGTCAGGCATTAACATCCACAAATTCTGGGGAAGTCTGAAGCCAGAACTAATGTTTATTGTTATTAATATTATTTATTCCTAGGAACCCCAGGACTCCATTGTGCTAGGTGCTGTACAAACATAAAACAAAAAGACAGGATCTGCCCAGAGTATAGGTGCCAACTTCCCCTCTGCCTGGTGGGTGCTCGACTCCTCCCCCCCTTGACCCCACCTCTTCTCACCTCTGCACCGCCCTCGCCCCCACCCCCATTCCACCCCTTCCCCAAAGTCTCCGCCCACCCCACCTTTTCCCACAGCCCCACTCTCTTCCCGCCCCCAATTAAGTCAACTTAATTAAGTCGATGGGAGAGCTCTGGCTGTTGGCTTAGAGCGGTTACACTAGATAGCTTACAGCAACGCCACTGTAAACTCTCTAGTGTAGCCATAGCCAGTATATAAAACAACAGACAACGGGTGGATACAGACAGATGAGCAAGCACAAGGCAACAATGAGACAGTACCAGCCAGTATGATAGGCAGTAGTCTCAGCAGACTAGCTGCCTAACTTTTTGTCAAGATCTTTGCTGTGTTGGACCATATCTCGCTCAAATGTTTATTTGAGATACACATATTACTTAGAGGCACCCCTTCTGGCCAAAATGGGGACAGAGAACTGGAGAAAATGCAGAATCATGACAAGAGCCTTCCTCCTCTCCCACTGCCATGAAATTTACTTTGAATTTCTAATATCATCAATGGCAAATTAGTCACTTATTAAGGCCAGAAAGGGGCAGGAGCACAAGAAGAGAACAAGCAACTGAAATCAAACAGTGACAACACTCGTCAACTTTGTACCACTGGAAAAATGTGGGCTATTTTAAACACCACATTTTAAATCAAGTCTGAGGACGTGTAACTATTTCTCTCGGAGGATTGACAGCATGTCTAAGCCAATGCATGTAGAAAGCTGGATACACTGAATACACATTGGAACGGTTTGGCAGCCACCTGAAGTGCAAGTTCTCCCTCTAAGTGAAATGCCCCTCCATCTTGGCTATGTATGCTGCAGAAGATCTTTTTTTGTTTCTCTATTATTCGTATTCACAGGAAGAAAGAGACGGGAGTGGACTTGGCTGTCAGCACAAAATAGAAGCAGCAGGAATTTGGCAGCAGTTAGAGCTGTTTAAAAATCTGAACACTAACACTTCCTAAGGCACTTCTCCGGGACAGTATAATGCATAAAATACTATGAGTTCTACTAGCATTTAATAGGCCAGGGTGGCCATACTTTCAATCTACTTTCAATGCAATATCAGTTAGTCAAAGTATTTTTTTCAATGTATTATTCTTCTCAAGTCCTAAACTGCCCTAAGTGTATATAATCAGATATAATTCTAATGGCTCAGATGGATTGTTAGGTTAGTAGAAAAAAAATATGTCCATCTTAGAAAAAAATGTTGGTATCTACCAAATATATGCCTGCTAATTATTATACTAATTATAAAATTACAATTAAAACAGAGATAAAGGCACCACACTTAGACGTCACTAACTCAGTGTTTTATTGGACATTGTTATTGATTATGTTTTAGTATATGCATTTTAAAACACTTGTGTTTCCTTCTTCTGTGCTTTATAGCAATTTTCTAAAAATATAGTTGGGAATGCCTCCTGGTAACAATTGTGCAAGGTCTATAGTCATTTATTATCCCAGACAGTCATTGTCAAGTCTGACAATAGAGCCCAGTGAGCCAAGCCTTTTAGAAATGGAAATGCCATTTTGTTAACATGCATGATAAAAAAAAAAAAAAAAAAAAAAAAGCACTGACACCCCCCACACACAGAGTTATAACTGTGATGGATGATTGGCCCTCTAAAAATGGATCTTTCAGGTTTCTGCCAACTGTGACATCCTGTATGGTGTATGGACAACTGCACTTGGCATTGGAAAACTGAGGCAAAAGGGCTAATATTCTAGAAATTTGGTCCTTCTTGCTAGGCTGGAAGGAGGGCTATAGGGGATTGGGGATTCCTGTTTATCATTCCCCCTCCAGCTCTGTTTGGATCCTTTAGCAACACTAACAAGATGGAGTCAGTATTAACTTTGGCCTGCACCCTCTGTGTGCTCTGGAACAGCCACTGATGACACAGTCCAGGGGAAGGCCCCAGCGAGTGAATCCATCACTGTATGGCTGCTATGTAGTCATTGGTGGCTCAGGGCTTCTGTGCGTGGATGGTCCTTGCAGACGTCAGGGACCCAGCCGCTTGGTGGACAAAACCAAAAGTGTTCAGCTGTATGGAAGAGGACAAAATGGTCCAGAGAGCACTGGGGACCTCACAGAGCCTCCTCTTCTCTAGCAGCTTTTTCCTGGGCCTATGATTATACAATTTATTAATTAAGAACTAGGCACTCTGTTAAAAAGCGAGCAGGGCCTATTTGAACGTGTGCCCACTCTTTTAATGTAGTGGTCATGCTGCTGTATATCACCTGACATGATTTGCATGATAAAAAGAAAAGCAGCACGAGGTGGCATTACTATTGAAATGTGAATGAGAAAGCAGCTCATGCTTTTTTGCTCAGATCTCTACATTAATTCACAGGGGCTTATGAAATCCCATAGAATCCCAGGCAGGATGAGTGTCTGAGATTTTTAGCCTTTTCTGCAGAGAGATATGTTAGAAAAAGAAATGGGGTTTCATAGAATACTTTGGCAGTTTAAAAAAAAAAATTATATTCACCTCATTGCGAGATTGATGACGTTTTAGTACCATTAGCAATAACCCTCTGAATATCCTCTAAGGATGTTACTGTTATTACCACTGAAAACTCAGCAATCCACTGTAGCAGCATAAAAATTAAACTGATGAGCTGCAACTTAAGTGTTTAACAATAAGATATCATATGCAGTATTTAAATACGTTACAGCTTGGGAATACATAGTTGTAACTAAAGGACAATTCGACAGAGCAAGTATTAGTGATAGGTGCCTGGGCTGGGGGGTGCAAGGGAAGAATGTGCTTAGAAGTACCAGATAGATACAGTGGCACTGGAGGTGAAGCAAAGGGACAAGAGGTTTGGGAAGCAGTGGCATGGGTGGTTATTAAGACATTAGAAGGTCTGATCCTCGGGCCATTGAAAGAGTTCCATTGAGATCAATGGACTTTGGATTAAGCCCTAAAAAGAGAGAATGTTTCAGCACTAAAATAAAGATATTTTTATTTATCATGGACTGGATCTTAAGGTCCTTGCTCAAGGTCAGATCCTGCCTATCCCTTATGTGGGACTACAGTGTGAGAGGTGGCAGAAGGAGCTTCCCCCTCCTGCAAACGTTAGGGAGCCTGGGGTCATGGGGAGGCCATGATTATTGTTATTCATTTGTATTGCTGTAGCACCTAGGGGCTCCTGTCAAGTCCAGGCCCTACAATGCTGGATTTTGTACACAGTAAAAGACACTCCCTTCTCCAGATACGTAGCATCTTAGTTTCAACTAAGATGTAACAGATAGATGAAACAAACAGGAAGGGAGGACAGAGCAACAGTAACATGGGCATAGAGTATGTTATTGTTAATTACAATTGATCAGTAATTTGTTGACATTTTTTCATTGGAAAATGTGGATTCATCAAAATTGAAACTATTCAATGAAATTTCTAATTGACTGAGAACGAGAAAAAGCAAGCACCCAGAACAGCCAATAGCCCAGTGATTAGGGCACTCACCTGGGATGTGGGAAACCCCAATTCAAGTCCCTCTTCTGAATCAAGCTGTTAGCCAACATATATGTTATGTGTATTGCACACCACATTGATATGCATTACACTAATGGCATTAATATACACTATATTATATATAAATGTTGGGTAGTTATATTAAGCTTTATGTTATGAATCATATTATGTTTTTCCCATAATGCTGTGCATTCCTGTTCACTCATGCGAAGGAATATCCCATAACACTTTGCAACAGTTTGGCACATACAGATAAAAATCCTATCAGAAGCAAGATGTCTTATTAATGGTGTGCTTGGTATAGTTAGGTAATGCACAACTCATTGATAGCTGGAATGTGGTGCCCGAAACAAAGATAAGGGAAGGTATAGGGTGGGGCAGAAAAACAATATAAAGAAGCTGATACGAATTGATGGGTTAAGTGTTGGTTGATGTAGATAATGATGTCTAGTTTGTAAATAGGTGTATTATAAATATTGCTAGTCTTAGGTGCATATTCTCAAAGCTGATTTTCTCTGTAAGGTGAATGAATGCTGTGAGATTGATTGCATCCTGGAAGTAGTGGTATGTCTGCCTTCTTTTCATATTGTACTGCTTTGTCTAAGACTAACAAACTGACTAAACTTGGCTATTTGGTCCTGGAGGCATTGTGTCTTTCTGAGGTAAATGGCTCCTGATGCTCTCCCTGGGATGAGGAGCCTCCAACTACCAACAGTTCAGGCTGTTACACAATCTACTCAGTTTTATTCAGTCCTTATTCAGCCAAGCCCATTCATTGCAAATGGGTGTTTGCCTGAATAAAGAGGCCTCACTAATGAGACGCCTGTTTTGCATTGGTGTAATTCCATTGACTTCAGGGGGTTACTCCTGATTCACACTGGTATAAGTGAGATCAGAATCAGGCCCTCAGAATTTGGGCCAATAGATATTTTGTGAGATTGCTGTGCATATGTCATTACCTGTCCATCTCCCTTCAATGCACAAGGGTATGGGCATATTATTGGTGTGTCACATTGCCATTATGGTTTGACTGGCAGTGATATTATCAGGGAACAAAAATCATTCCTTCCTCCTTTGCCTCCCATACCATATGATCTGGCTCTAAAGCTGCTTTTTAAGGTGCTTGTTAAAACCACAATGCACTAAAAAGTTTGTTACAGTACATTTATCATAAAATTCAGTGAAGTACAGCAATACTTGCAGGAAAATACTATGCCAAGAATAGTGTATAAATAACACTTTTACAATGGGAAATATCGATCATGAATCTGTCTCACAAGACTAACACTTTTTTGTCAGTTAGCAAACCCTTTAAAATGTTAAGCTATATCAAAGTTATTTGTATATCAATAACAAGTAGGCTATGAATAACATACAGTTGCAAGCTAGAAGCAGAGAGTTATTTCTCTAGCATGAAGACCCCCTCTATGTATGCTAATGAACATAATTCTGATGTTTTTCTTCAATGTCAGAGCACTTGATATAGAAACAAATTGAGCTTTAAATAGGATTTTGTAGACAATTTGTATAGGTGCATGAACATTTTAGCAAGTGAAGAAATTGCATAGAAATAAAATGTCTGCTAATACCAGTAGCACAAGTGGCCAATACAGAGAAAGGAAAGAGGAAGGCACCATGCAAAGTGATTGCCATCATTAAAAAAATAAAAATAAAAACATTTTCTCTCTTATCCATAACAGCCACAAGACAGCACGAAAGTGAACAGTGTTTCCTTATTACAATGATTTTCCTCGATTTTGTGCTCACTTTGGCTTGTTGCTAGAAAATGACCTCTGCGTGCTGGACTGATGGCACTGAGGTTTTCTCATTTAGAAATAAAAACACTAAAGTGTTGAAAACAACAATTACATGATCTTTACAAACCAACAGAAGAAAAAAAAGGCAAGTCACATTTTAGACCCACCAGCTTTGAGAATGCCCTTTCATTTTAGTTGGCATGGCAGATGAGTGGTTTTATAAATATATGCCATACTTGGATTGTCACTCAACTTTGTGCATCATTAGGCAAGTGTGTGAGAACATTCAACTCCCTGTGAGTGTGTCAGACTAATGAACTCAATCCTGGGAGGTGCAGAGAGTCTCCGGGAAGGTGTTGTGTGCTCCCTTGAAAGCATGAGGGCACTCAGCAATGCGCAGTAGATATTCAGCTTACATGATTGGGCCCACTGTGATTTTCAGTTTACAAGCAGGTGATTCACTGATGTCACTGTTCAATGTAATATAGTGACTGTGTTGCTGTATATGACACCATGTTTTATATTGGAATCGTCCACATACAACATCAAGCACTGTGAAGAACTATCATCCTACTTCGTGAAATGATCACACACATTCAAGAAGCCTTCTCAAACAGCATAGATCTGCTCTGCTTGCACCCACCAATCAACAGCCCACCAGTATTCCTACAGTTCAGGACATTCACTCATCAAGAAGTTCTGGACACTCTAAAGGAATCTTGACCCAAGACTTGTGAATCTGACCCATGCCCCTCCTGGCTTGTGAAAGAGAGTCATTTACAACTGGTGGCACTCTTTATCAAAAGAACCAACGCCTCAATCAGAGAAGAAATCTTCCCTTCCTCCTTCAATTACACAATACTCTTACCAACCCTGAAGAAAGTCCTAGCCAACTACCACCCAGTGTCAAACCTGTCAGTCCTGAGCAAAGCTCATTGAGAAAATAGCCAAGGCCGATTACAAGCTCATCAAACTAAAGTCAGCATCCTAGACCCAGCAAAATCCAGATTTAGGCCAGGACATGGAACTGAAACTGCTTCAGTGGCACCGATGAATGATCTCCTCCTGCTAATGGATAGAGGATAGATGTGCATTTGACATTGTTGACCATGAGATACTGCTGTCTTGCCTGGGAGAAGGGCAGGAGTCCAGGTTTGAACTAAAATGGTTTGAGTCCTTCCTGGAGGAATACACTCAAAGAGTAGTGATGCATTGCCACTACTGGACCCCTCATTTCTGTGGTTCCACAAGGATCAATTCTCTCTCCAGTCCTTTTCAATATCCACATGCAATCACTAGGTGATCTGGTCAAATGGCATGGACTCAAGTGCCAGCAATATGCAGGTGATACACAGCTCTACTTATCCTTTACTACATATGATCACACCACTACTACCAAGATGTCCTAATGCTTGGATGAGATCAGACCCTAGATGAATAACAGCTGGCTAAAGCGGAACCTGAGCAAAACAGAGGTGATGCTGGTGACAAAGGAAAGTATTTTGAGGAGTTTGCAGCCACAGTGGAATCTCTTTCCCTGAAGATTGACATCCACAATTGGTCATTTCAATCCAGAGTCTAGGAGCACTCTTGTATTCCTGGCTGATACTTAGCGCTCACATCGAAAAAGCTGTGAGTAATGCTTTCTATTATCTCCAGCTGGGTAGGAGACTCTGTCCCATCCTGGCTGTTGAAGATCTGGCATCAGTTATTCATGCCTTTGTCACACCTGAGACTGGATTACAACAATGTGTTATACCTGGGGATGAAACCTTCAGCACGTAGGAAACTCCAACTAGTATACAAAAAGCTGCAGTGCATCTTCTCTGCAACACAGCTCCCCATGTATGTTTGTAAGTAAGTTCCTTTCCCATACAGTTGTACATGGGAGGGGCCCTGGTGATTGCTCCCAATCTTCCTTTAAATCCCAGAGGAAGGTTGCTCTGCAGATCTCCATAACATGATCTGAGAAGGGGCACCCCAGGCAAAGAGAAATCACACACTTGTACATCACACTGTCCTCTGCTCTCTACTCTGGCTTCCTATAGAATTTTGAATCATGTTCAAGGTCTTGGTCCTTATCTTGAAAGCGCTCTATGGCCTAGGCCCAGGATACCTAAAAGACCATTTAAAGCTCCTCAATGAAGATCATGGTTGACAACTTCACTGCACTTGCACAGTGGAACTCTCAACAGTAAGAGTAAAGCTCATCTGTGCAGGAAACAGACCCTTCTCTGGAGGTGGTCCAAGACTGTGGAATGAACTCCCCCTGGAACTAAGGACTATCACAAACCTCACCACTTTCCATTCCAAATGCAAGGCACATTTCTTTGACCTTGCCTTCTCTAATTTAAACACATAGCAACAGGTATGTTTAACAACCAAAAAAAAAAAAAAATCCCTACCAATACAAGACACTGCACTCCACATGCTTCTCCATCTGGGCAGAGAATGAGAGTACAAACACAATAGATGTGTAGTCACATTGCGGTATGCACTACTGGAAGGCACTCAGATACTGTGGTGATGATATGGTATAAAAACCTGTATAGAATAGAACAGAACATTAACTGTTAAGCAACACAGAAAGAACCCTGATGGAAAGGTGAATTGGAAATGAAATGAAAGCAGGCAGGAATAATTTCAGCCATCAGTATCAATAAATGGGGTTTGGCATATTTCCCTGATGTTAAATACTGTACATTGGCTACATTTTAGAAGAACATAAACACGTATTTTCTAACTCAAATTTTGCTTCCTTGGGAACAAAATGAGCACACCCACAGCGTACAAAAAATAATGTTATTGTGCTCTAGCATTCTAACTCACTGTAAACACGCACGCTGGACCCCCTGTATAAGTCACTCCTGCTAGGAACTTACGTCTGTGCAGAGAGAGGCACTGTTTCTATTACAGGATAAAGTGCATATTGTACATGTAAAAATATGTGGCTGACTTTTCTTTGCTTGGAGTGCCCCCTCCATAGATCATGTTATGGAAGGTCTGCAGCGCAACTTACCTCCAAACGTACATGGGGAGCTGCAGTTCCAGCTCACCATCCCTTTGGGGCCAATGATAGCATAGTAGAGGCAGGGAGAAGGGCCTTAATACACTGTCTGTTTAGCGATCTACAGAGCAGTGTAATTTCTCTATTCCTCTCTGTGGGTCAGCTCTATTGCTTTTTTATCCAAAGGATACAGCATTGCAATTTGTGTTTCATGTACATCACCAATACATGATGCAGAGTTCCATTTACTGTGGTCTTGTAGCCAGGGCACCATGTAATTTTACACATCCACATCCTAGAATATGTAGGAAAGAGCTCCCTCCCCTGCAAAACAAAAGGCATTGCTGCAACTTATTTAAGACCACACAGTGATCTATTCATTAACTACTGGAGCCCAAGTCAGCCTGTTTAATTTGACTGCTTTAGTAAATTGTACTTGCAGTTCAGTGTGTACAGTATTTCCTATATTTAGCGTATGTGATTTGTGAATTGAAGTTATATATATATATATATAAGCAGTAACTTAATTTACAAGTATAATAAGTATCTATGGAAACACTGTGGAAACAGATCATTGCATGAAGTTCTTCAGGAATAAAAAAGAAAATCTCTGCATCCCATAAGATTTTTAATGTATGGTTAGAAGGCTAACCGGTGGTGATTTATGTTTCCTTCCAACAAATATGATAAAGTTATACAGCAACTACTAGCTCACAGTCAGCATGCAGTTGGTATATTTGTGTAAGAGAGCGCTCATGAATTTTGATGGATAAATGCATGTCAAAGAAACATAAGACTTACATTAGGCAGGCTGTGGGCAATTCTAGATCCCTGAGAAAGCTAAACAGTTTTGCCAAATACACATCTAATGTTTTGTGTTGTGATCTTTGTGGAGGTCTGTGGAACTCTGTGTAGTGCACCCATGATTAGAGCCAGGTGACACTTTTTGGCCGAAACTTTTTTCAGCAAGAAATGAGGTCTGGACGACAATGAAGTATTTTGTGAGTACACATCTATTTCGCTGAATTGTTATGGCCAAAAACAAACAAACAAAAAACCAAAAATTCTAAAAAGGTCAAAACGAAACTTTTCAATGTGGGGGGATCAAAATACCTTTTTGTTTTGAAATTTCCTTGAATTTTAAAAAATTCAAAAATGTGAAAGAATCAAAATCTTAATCCCAAGCAAAAATTTTAAAAACTTGTCCATTCATTAAAAAAAAAAAATAAAAATTGGTTTTGAATCAACCTGAAACAATTATTTTTTTTAAAAAAATTTGGAACTGCCAAAGAAACAAAAAAATCCACAATTTTCACAGCTTTAATCACACACTAGGACAGGCCTGCACAACATGCGGCCCGGGGGCTGCATGCGGCCCGCGTGGGCTCACTATGAGGCCTGATGGGGGTGAGTAGGTGGGCTCACTGTGCGGCCCGCGGGGGGTGAGTAGGCAAGCTGGAGGGGTGGGGGGCTGAGGAGACAAGCGGGCGGGCAGTGGCGGGGGGGCAGGTGAGCCGGTGGTGGGGGAGGGGGGGCTGAGTGGGTGAGCCGGGGCGGTGGGGGGCTGAGGAGGCGAGCAGCAAGTCGGTGGCTGACCTGTTCTACTGATCTGGTCTGGCTCCCATCCCCTCTCCAAGGGTTGCAGCTGTCTGGAGGTGCTGCCTTCCACGCCTTCTTCATTCATACCTCATTCATTCAACAGGGCAATTGATTACAAAGTGGGGGGAAAATCTTATTTTACTTCTAGCAAAAAGACATTTTTCTTTTACCTTGATTATACTACCTTAGGGGCCAGCTATAACATATTACCAAGGTTCAATACTGTTGTTTCAGCAGGGTGACGCTGGGGAAGGAGGGTTTTTTCCCACGGGGCAGGCAGCGCTGGGGGGGGGGGTTGTTTTGGTGGGGCTGGGCGGGGCTGGGGGGGGTGTTTCGGCAGCGCTGGGGGGGTTGTTTCTGTGGGGCGGGTGGCGCTGGGAGGGGGTGTTGTGTTTCGGGGGGGGCGGGGGGGGGGGGGGGGGGCTTCGGCGGGGCCGGGGGGTTTCGGCCCTCAGCTGTTTTCTTTGGAGTAATATGGCCCTCGCCACTTTACGAGTTGTGCAGGCCTGCACTAGGATCAGGGCTTGAATTTGGTGTTTCAGTTTCCTATTAAATCCCAATACCTACTGTATTTGACAGAAGACAACTGAAGTGACTCATCTGGCTGTGCACATTGTACATGACATTCTGCTTGTGGCCATTTGTAAGGCATGAACTATTTAATGGGTTTGGCAAAAAATAAATATGTCTCAGATAATATTTTCTGACGACATCTACTTATTGTGGGTAAATAAATAGCCTTCCTAACTGCGACCTTTGGGTACTACTGCAATACAAATAATAAATAACAATAATGCAAGAGCTGATCAGAATGATAAAAGTCTGCTCTTCCCCCATAGTATAAATTCACAGTATAAAATTATGAGACAAAGAATGATGCATTTAAATCAATTAAAACAATATATACAGCAATAAACTGCTAAATTATTGTTCAAATAGGATTTGTAGGGTATAAACTGTAATGCTCATAAAAACAAAAGACCCTACTGCAGGCATGCTGTGGGCAAGCACTCTCTGCAAATGTTCTCCATAGTGCTGGCAATACATCTCAATCCTGACCTGCAGCACGGCTGCTATTTCAGCCATAGGCTTCTTTTCTTACACGGCGTATGGGCTTCTTTTCTTAAACGGAAACAATCATTTATGCGATGCCATCCAATTTCTCATGATTTTGTTTTGTTATGTGGAGCCAAAGTAGCTCTTCAATAATAATAATAAAAAAAGAAATGCTACTGCGGCTTGGGCTGGTGACTATTATAGCTATTATTTTTAAGATCACAGTCCTCCTCCCACTGAGGCCAATTAGCTCCTGAGTAACTCTGGTCAAATCCTGGACCTCAGCATGCCATCTGAGTGGCCAGGCTGTGTGCAGTGGCCATTAGTAGAATGGGGAAGAAATCCTCTTTCCCGGCTGCAATGTGGTGTGGAGGTGCTTTGTGGCAACTACTGTTGCCTCAGGGCACCAATAACCTTTGTTATTGTGTGTTCCTCCTCAGCATGGGAGAATGGCCACTCTGTAGAGTCACATAGCACTGGCCACACCATGCCCCTAGAACCATGTTCTAGGCAGGTTCTTAACCCATGCCCATCCCTGATATATGAGGACCAGCTCCTCAAAGGGACTTAGGTAATTAAGTCCACCATTTCAATGCCACTGACATTTTTAAAACCACTACTGAGCTGCTGCCTAGCTCCATGGCATCTAAGTTTCCCCTGTCAGAATTAGCAAAGCTGCCTAAGCTCTAATTGCTGCCCCACAGCTAACAAGCTGCTCTGAGCCCTAGCTCAAGCCAAAGCCCCTGAAACTAGGCGGGAGAATGCCTATCTCACCAGCAGTGCCCAAACCTTTAGGCATGGTCTGAGCACACCTAAGACCTGATATCTCTCAGACCCCACAGCAGGAGGGCTGGATGTAGGACACTGATGGGGTGGGGGAAAGGCAGCATAGAACCTGAACAAAAGACAGCCAGGGCACAAGAAAATGTAAGGGTGAGCATGAAAGGTATTGAACATGAGCTGCAAAGAGAAAGTTATAGTTGCTAAGCTATGGGCTACCTAAGCGACTAAGTTAGCTTAAGTGCCTAACTCCAGGAGAGGGTTCACAGCTGAGGCTCCTGAGCAAAGGGAGGCACCTATCTGGTCTATCAGCCATACAGACCAGGCCAACTGCTTAAGTCCCTAAGCTCTTCTCCTCTCCCTGACCTCCTCGGCATGTCCTATTGGCTAATTTAGGAGGCTCCCTGCTCAGCTTGCTAGTGATCAATGGCTCCATGTCTAGTTGGCAGCCGGTATCAAGCGGAATGCCCCAAGGGTCGGTCCTGGGGCCGGTTTTGTTCAATATCTTCATTAATGAGCTGGAGGATTGCGTGGACTGCACCCTCAGCAAGTTTGCAGATGACACTAAACTGGGAGGAGTGATAGATACGCTGGAGGGTAGGGATAGGATACAGAGGGCCCAGACAAATTAGAGGATTGGGCCAAAAGAAATCTGATGAGGTTCAACAAGGACAAGTGCAGAGTCCTGCACTTAGGACAGAAGAATCCCATGCACTGCTACAGACTAGGGACCGAATGGCTAGGCAGCAGTTCTGCAGAAAAAGATCTAGGGGTTACAGTGGACGAGAAGCTGGATATGAGTCAACAGTGTGCCCTTGTTGCCAAGAAGGCTAACAGTATTTTGGGCTGTATAAGTAGGGGCATTGCCAGCAGATCGAGGGATGTGATCATTCCCCTCTATTCGACATTGGTGAGGCCTCATCTGGAGTACTGTGTCCAGTTTTGGGCCCCACACTACAAGAAGGATGTGGAAAAATTGGAAAGAGTCCAGCGGAGGGCAACAAAAATGATTAGGGGGCTGGAACACATGACTTATGAGGAGAGGCTGAGGGAACTGGGATTGTTTAGTCTGCAGAAGAGAAGAACGAGGGGGGATTTGATAGCTGCTTTCAACTACCTGAAAGGGGGTTCCAAAGAGGATGGATCTAGAATGTTCTCAGTGGTAGCCGATGACAGAACAAGGAGTAATGGTCTCAAGTTGCAGTGGGGGAGGTTTAGGTTGGATATTAGGAAAAACATTTTCCTCTAGGAGGGTGGTGAAGCACTGGAATGGGTTTATATATATATATATAGAGAGAGAGAGAGAGACCCCTATCTCATAGAACTGGAAGGGACCCTGAAAGGACATTGAGTCCAGCCCTCTGCTTTCACTAGCAGGACCAAGTACTGATTTTGACACAGATCCCTAAGTGGCCCCCTCAAGGATTGAACTCACAACCCTGCATTTTGAAGGCCAATGCTCAAACCACTGAGCTATCCCTCCCCCCTTACCTAGGGAGGTGGTGGAATCTCCTTCCTTAGAGGTTTTTTTAAGGTCAGGCTTGACAAAACCCTGGCTGCGATGATTTAGTTGGGGGTTGGTCCTGCTTTGAGCAGGGGGTTGGACTAGATGACCTCCTGAAGTCCCTTCCAACCCTGATATTCTATGATTCGTGATTGTGAGGATCCCTTTCTTGGGCACCTAACTTGCTTTGCATGGGGAACCTGAGCGCTTAGCTCAGGGCTGAGGATTCCAATAGGCAGAAGGCATTTAGGAGTTAGGCACTGCAATGGTGAGCGAAGCAGCTTTAAAGTATGTTTGAGGATGTGTGACTGTGTGCCTTCCAAAATTAGCAAACTAAACAGGGGGACTAAGGGAATGAGCTTGTACCTAGAAGTCCATGGGAGTATTGCCATTGACTTCAATGAAAGTGCTATCAGGTCTTACTGCACATGGAGCCGCTGTGGGATGGGGGTGGATGCAACTCTCCTCCCCCCAGCCTCTACAGCCTATTTGCCCCACTGCCATTGCAGTAGAACTCTAATAGTTCTGCCATCTTTAGCTCTCTGTGCACCTATATCAGCGATGGACTGGTGGTAGGGGTGAGGGGCTTAAAAATTGAAATAGCTTCATTGAGAAATTAAAGTGATAATATACACAAGGGCCTATATATTCTGTAGTTCCATGACCACAGAACTCACCATACAGTTTATGTGCTACACACTGAAACATGCATATATTATTTTTCAAAGCACCAGTATGTTTCTTTTAATACCTGATGTGCTTCTATAAGCTATTGCATACAAGTCTTGGTTTGCTTATATTAATCAAAATTCTGGCTGTGAAAATGTCCTCCACAGAGTGACGTAGATGGAATTAAATTGCACTCTATTGAAAAAGGTTATTAAATGTCAATTTTAATTTTCCTCTATATGTAGTTTTCTGACCAAAATCTTGATGGTGTTTATATGTGGTGTTTCCACAATGTGCTGTCTACAGATATGACCATTTTCCCTTTGATATTATGTAGGGATATTAAAGAAAGTACTAACAGTGATTCCCCCAAGTGACAGTGACCCCCTCATAATTTGTCCCCCACACTTTAAAATCCAACAGTTTCACCAAGTACAAAAATCTCTTGGGTCTTCTGTTAAAACTTGTAAGCTACTGTCTGTAGAAACCATTGATTATATCTATCCTGTGAAAGATACTTTATTACTATGTAAAACTTACAAACAAGTTAATTGACTTTGTTCTTGAAGTAATTGATACAATGTAAACAAACACTATAAGCCGTTAAGTGATTTTCACTTCATTCAAGGGCTCCTAGGACAGACCCCCACCCTCTGTGATTAAAGGGCTGGGAGTCTCAAATGAATTAGCACACACCCTAAAAGTGGTGGAGACAGTAAATTAAAATATGGTTAAGGTATGGAATGTATGCTGATGAATGCTTGATATACATGGATGGTTAGGGAGGTGCCAGCCTAGAAAGGGAGTATCCATCGGCCGAAGAATGTGTCGAGTAGGACCACCAGACAACCCCCTGAGGGTAAACTGGGATCCACCCCATCACCTGGAAGGATGAGAAACACAAACTTTGGACAGTGTGGAGCCACCAGAAATGTGCCACTTTAAACAGGAATGTGCCATCTGCTGATTGAGTCAGCAACAGCAGGATGAAACAACTCCCATAGACTAACATAGAAATTAATTCCTATAAGAATGGACTCTAAAGACTGATGACTTTGAGTCTCTGGTTCTGCTGCCTGCCTCCAGGAGCATCAGGTGCACCTGACACAGACTCGGCTCCATCCTCATGACCAAGATACCTGGCATGAGCAACTTCTAGGCTGGTAACTATAACACCTATACAGAAATTAAATGAATAATTGTGTAAATGAACCTCTCTCTCACTCTCTCTCTCTATATATATATGTGTGTGTGTATAAAAAATAAGTAGTCAAACAACGTTGTTTACTTTTATCTTTTGCTTTATCATTATATTTACAATAAATGTGGCATCTTTGCCTTATCCCTCTAAATAAGATCCTGCTGGTTTTTATTCTATTGGTATAACAATTAAAATGTCTTCATACACAATATTTAATAAGAAGTCATTGGACTTAGCTGTCAAAAGCTGACATCAATCATTTTCCAGTGTCTAATTGGGAAAATAGCAAGACATATTTCTAGAAGAAAGTATGCCCCAAAGCTTCTTGTTCTTGACCATGACATATGGCATAAAAGAGCACTAAACAGGAAATCTGTTCTCTAGTAATTGGTAAAATAGCTGTATTTATGGTAAAATTCAGTGAAGGAAATTGATATTTCTTTTAATAATAAAAATGTGTAACAGTAGAAATAGATTCTTTCTACTGTCATTTTCCTGAGTACAAAACTGTAATCAGGGCTTAAAGCATTAAAATGTAGATCACATTAGTCTCCATCTCTGACTCTTAAAATTCTCTCACTTTTTCTTGATTTCCAAAGATTCCTCACAGATCACAAGAATTCTAATAGCTGCTAAAATTTGAGCACAGTCATTGCCAAGTCTCAATAATGGAATGAATAAAACAGATAAATAACATGGCAGAATAAGGAAACATGGAACAAAGGGTGGCTGGCACAAAAAGACAGGTGTATTTATTTTGTTAACCAAGCTTATTTCTCTTTTTTGTTGTTGTTTTGGTAGCTTGTGTATTGCACTTTGGAAATTTTGAAACTGGTTTAAAGTGGCAGAGCTTCATTGAAGTCAATTAAGCTAGGTCAATTTACACCAGAAAAGTATCTGGCCCATAATATTTAAATAAGAGAGCAGAGGATACTATGGGAATATATTACTTTCTATCCCCCATGATTTTCTTTACTTTTAAAAGGTACTTAAATTAGAAGAGTGTAATGTATGATGGTTAACACAAATGGTCAAACATTTTCTAGTTTATAGTTTTAAAGACAGACTTTGCAAACCAAGAAGACTGGAGGGACATTTGGTTTAGCGACTGGTGAACAAAATAATTCCAGACCTGCAAAAGCCAAAGTAGTGACATGTTATTAAGGCATACTCACCAGTGCAATCATTCTGAGTTATACGTAATAAGCAGTTGTAAATTACAGCTCTATAACTGCAGTGGAGGGTGCTCAGGACATCATAAAGCAGAGCCAAACGAGAATGGTTTGTGTAATCGTTATAACTCGATCTGGTTGGGCATTTTTCGACAAAACTTTGCTTTTGTCAGAAAGTGTTGGTTCATCGGAACTTTTTAGTATCAGTTTTGATGGGAAATGTTTCACACATGTGTGCCCACAGAATAGCTCAGTGGTTAGGGTGCTGATCTGGAGCAGGAATTTGCATCTCCCACATCCCAGCTAATGGCCCTAACCACAAAGCTATTCTCAGGTGAGAAGGTCTCATCTCTTGAGTTTTTTATACAACATTTCAAAAGGCCTAGATTTCATCCCAGTATGGAATGGGAAAATGTTTGACATCTCAGACATTTTTGCAGGATGGAAAAAGTGTTTCCTGCATAGCTCTAATCACAGCCTTGGGAGGATATTATAGACCCATAAGTCAAAATTTACCAAGTTTCTTCTAAATTTGGGGGCAGGTAAAGAGGGGTTAAAATGTTTAAGTGATTTTCTTGCTCCTAACTGGTAATGAATTCCCTGGAGGTAGAAGTTTTCCATTTATGCACAGGAAAATTACAGGACAAACATACATGCAAAGTTATATCTCTATACATTCAGAAATGATTTAACAATAATAGTGAAGTAATAACTTCACTGTTCTAGTACAAGTATTATTCCCACATTTGGGAACTCTGATACATAGGAGCTTAAGCATGTGCTTAAGTCCTATTGATTTCTGTGAGAGTTAAGCATATGCTTAGGTGGTTTGCTGACTAGGCCTATATGATTTGCCCAAGGTTACTCAGCATATCATTTGTAGAGTTAGGATAAAAGCCCCAATTTTCCCCCACTTGAAGGCCTCTGCTCTAACTACTTGTGTTCCACATATACACACCATATATATACCAATGTGCTTTTATGATGTTATGGAGGGACTCAAAGATGGACAGCGGAGCAGGGTTATTATATTCATTCAGCCTTTGGCCTCTGTGCTGGAACCGCCAACAGGGGTGTTATTTATATTTGGGGGCACCTGCATAGTAGGAATGAGACTGAAAGCACCAACTCATCTCACGTGGACCACCAGAGAGCTGTCTGATGGCAATAAACTTCAATTACTACCAACCTGGGTCAGATCTGAACTGGTGATCCTGTAAAGGTTCTGGCAGAAATCTTGGCCCCACTGAAGCCAGTGTCAAAACTCGCAGTTACCAATCCTTCAAGCCATTCTGCCCCAATCTGTGGTTCCCCCCCCCCCTTCTCTTATTTTTATTTTATATAATGCACCTCAATTAAAAAGTAATTCTTTCCCACACTCACCTGCTACTTTCCCCCAAGCTTCCCATCTGGAACAGCACATCTCTTTGGGCTGCCCGGGTTACCACTGCTCCAATTCAGCACAACCAAAGTGTTGAAAGGTTGGTTCAATGACCTAGGTACATCATAAAAGTCTAAATAATTCTAACACGAATTTAATCCAAACGAACTGGAATGATCGCATAAGGTGGAATTAAAGGCGTGACTAATTTGAATCTTTGCAGTGTTTTAAGAATTGTTAATGCTGCTAACAGATCTGCGGTCGCTATTTCATTTATGGATAGGACTGTGCACAAAACTTTTCTCTCAATGTTTAAGAGCAGAGTCAAATCGTTTATGGAGCTACACAATCTTTATAAGGAAAGGGAAAAAAAATATGTGCAACATTAAACAAATTGATTTTCAGGATACTGGCAGCAGCATGGATAGTGAGCCTAATTAATATTATATATTATTCAAATAAAAGTATGGAAAGTTTGGGTTGTAAAAGTCAGCCTTCTGGTTGGGAATACATTTTTATTATGGTAAGCCTACATTGTTCTAATAGGTGCATGAACAATACTGAGGAATTTTAAATGTCGAACTAAATTTATTTCTGTTTTTAAAATCACAATAGTTTTGTGAAGTTTAAGAACAAATGATCACACCTCAAACTAAACCACACTAAAATTCATTCACCTGTAAACATGTCTAATGGGAACCATATATAAACAAACATTAATACATCATTGTCATGTGAATAATGATTGTTTAATAAATAATGAGCCTGATCATGGCTCCAATTCTATCAGTTTTGCGCAAAGCAGGCAGAAAACTACCATAAAAAGGTATCTGAGGGTCCTTAGGCAACGTAGAGCCAATGTAGCCCACTCTACACCACCCGCTTCCCCTCGTCTACATAGGGGGCATGTTGGGATAGGGAAGGAGTCAGACAGAGGTGCGGATCTCCACCTGATCCCAATCCAGTACATCAATCCCACAGGAGCTGGGGCCATTTTGGCCCCCACTCAGCCGAGGGGTGTATCATAAATTTTCTTAATGTTGTTGTTACATTTATTTTGTGAACAATGAACCGTTTTTAGATTTTCTCTTTAAACAAAGCAGTATGGAATTATAATGGTGGTACATAGTGTGTAATTTCAGTGTCTATGCTTTGAATGATATTCTTCTAATTGTAATCACTTAATCAAGGCCTGTCATCACTCAGCTATTCTTTACACTTTGCCCTGGTCTACACTATGAGTTTAGGTTGAACTTAGCACGTTAGATTGATTTAACCCTGCACCCGTCCACACGATGAAGCCATTTTTGTTGACTTAAAGGGCTCTTAAAATCGATTTCTGTACTCCTCCCTAATGAGGGTATTACCACTGAAATCGACCCTGCTGGGTCGAATTTGGGGTAGTGTGGATGCAATTCGATGGTATTGGCCTCCGGGAGCTATCCCAGAGTGCTCCATTATGACTGCTCTGGACAGCACTCTCAACTCCAGGTAGACAGGAGAAGCCCCGCGAATTTTTGAATGAGCTCCAGCATGGATCGAACGGGAGGTTCTGCATCTGATCGCTGTAAGGGGAGACGAACCCATGCTATCCGAACTCCGTTCCAAAAGTCAAAATGCCGGAATATTTAAAAAAATCTCCAAGGGCATGAAGGACAGAGGTTATAACAGGGACCCGCAACAGTGCCGCGTAAAACTTAAGGAGCTCAGGCAAGCCTACCAAAGAACCAGAGAGACAAACGGCCGCTCCAGGTCAGAGCCCCAGACATGCCACTTCTATGATGAGCTGCATGCCATTCTAGGGGGTGCTCCTACAACTACCCAACCCCTGTGCTTCCCTCCTCCCCCACCCCTCCTGGGCTACCTTGGCAGTTATCCCCCCATTTGTGTGATGAATTAATAAAAAATGCATGAATTTGAAACAACAATGACTTTATTGCCTCTGCAAGTGGAGATCAAAGGGGGGAGGGGAAGGCGGTTGGCTTACAGGGAAGTAGAGTGAGCCAAGGGGGCGGGTTTTCATCAAGGAAAAACAAACAGAACTTTCACACCGTAGCCTGTCCAGTCATGAAACTGGTTTTCAAAGCTTCCCTGATGCACAGCGCGCCCTGCTGCGCTCTTCTAACCACCCTGGTGTCTGGCTGCGCGTAATCAGTGGCCAGGCGATTTGTCTCAACCTCCCACCTTGCCATAAACGTCTCTCCCTTACTCTCACAGATATTGTGGAGCACACAGCAAGCAGTAATAACGATGGGAATATTGGTTTTGCTGAGGTCTAACCAAGTCAGTAAACTGCGCCAGCGAGCTTTTAAACGTCCAAAGGCACATTCTACCACCATTCTGCACTTGCTCAGCCTATAGTTGAACTGCTCCTTACTACTGTCCAGGCTTCATGAGCCATGGGAGCAAGGGGTAGGCTGGGATAGGTGCAGAAGCCTCCAGCTGGCATGATATTCCAGGCAGGACTGAATCTCCATTAGACGAAACTTAAAGAAGAGAATGACCTGGAGTCATTCCCATTTTTGTCCAGGCACCCCCAACCGACCTCACCGAGGCCGGCCAAGAGCACCCATGTCTGCCGAGGTCGGCCAGGAGCACCCATGGGACAATGACCACTGTTAGCAGTCGTATTGTACCATCCACAAGGCAAGGCAAGGGGATGCTGCTGTGTAGCACTGCCGTACTGCGTCTGCCAGCAGCACCCAGGAGACATACGGTGACAGTGAGCTGAGCAGGCTCCATGCTTGCCATGGTATGTCGTCTGCACAGGTAACCCAGGAAAAAAGGCAAGAAATGATTTTTTGCCGTTGCTTTCACGGAGGGAGGGAGGAAGGGGGGCCTGACGACATGTACCCAGAACCACCCGCGACAATGTTTTTGCCCCATCAGGCATTGGGAGCTCAACCCAGAATTCCAATGGGCAGTGGAGACTGTGGGAACTGTGAGATAGCTACCACAGTGCAACGCTCTGAAAATCGACGCTAGCCTCGGTACTGTGGACACACACCGCCGCCTTAATGAGCTTAGTGGGGACACACACAATCGACTGTATCAAATCGATTTTTAAAAAATCGACTTCTATTAAATTGACTTAATTTTGTAGTGTAGACATATCCTTATAGTGGTTGGACATCTGGGCCTCACTAATAAAATCGCACTTCAATTGTAGAGCCATTTAATAAACTTTCAGCAAGAGAAGGTGGAGATTAAGTACATTCTTTCATTATTAAAATAAACCATGCTGTCTAATTGTTGAAGAGCAAACACCACTCAAGAGCAGATGCAACTCAAATTTCAATTAAGCCAGTGACCTGCACACTTATTACTAATGTGACTAAGGGCTTACCATGATTTAAATAAACAAAAATGTTTGGTGTGATTTTTGCTGTTCACGTTTCTGCATTTCCCCCACAAAAAACCATCCACTGCAATCCGTGCCTTTTACTACACTCTACATCAGAGAGAGATACTCTTGAAGAGCTGAAATGCATGTGCCATCTAAATTTTAACAAATATTTTTTTCTCACGTTTGCTTCTAGATGTAGTTTTGGTCTCAAAGCAGTTCACAAAAAATGTCAATATCTTAATCACCATGTGCTCACTAATGCAATGTGCTGAAAAGAGAACAAAGTGCCTCAGTGGAAGTATCCTTGTTAAGTGAGTGGTTTGGCTTTTGCCTTTAGCTAAATATTGGAAGCGGATATTGTGGTTGCTGTTTCTCCACATTTTTTTATAATGTGGTGGGTTCTGGGACAGATGAATTTTGTAATGAATGAACTTCAGTTTATAACAATGGATTGTATAATATACATTTACCCTGATTGAACTAACCTCGTTATCTCCAGACTGATTCTTGCCTGCATATTTATACCTGCCTCTGGAAATTTCCATTACATGCATCTGACGAAGTGGGTATTCACCCACGAAAGCTTATGCTCCAATACATCTGTTAGTCTTAAAGGTGTCATAGGACTCTGTTGCTATTTACCAGTTAAACACTATTCAGCTCTTTTCTTAATCATCTTCCTTTATCAAGATATTTAATTAGCTATAACTGAAAGATATGATATTACACGGTATTTAATACTTTAATAAACTTTTGAATAAGCTTGCTCCGCTCTTAGCCAAATAGAGGACTGTAGTTTTAATGGTCACATGTGACACTAGTCCTCATTTGTACCTAGTGCGTCCTGAATTATATATTTTGGGGGGGCGGGGGAAGAATGCAAGGCAGCAATAACCACATTAGAGGTAGGCCACCCTTGGTGTGCCAAGATAAAAATTATATCCCTAAACCTGCAAGCATGCTGCGGTCTCAACACAATATGAGCAATGACGACCAAGGCCTTTCTACATGACTGATCCCACTTCCTCCACTTACCAATCCCCCTTCTTGATCCTGCCATGGGCAACAGTGTAGCAATGCATCCACCAGGGACCATTCTTGTGCCAAAACAGGCCCATCCCACAGCAGCACTTGTCATCCTAGTCTCCCACATCCATACGAGAGCTTGGGTCTAGCCCTTGTGACAAGATGGCCGATGTAGTATGGCGGGTCCTACGCTTTTCTTGGTGGGGGGCTAAGATGTCACCCCTTGCCCCTGCTCTTCGGGCACCGAGGGCCCCACTAGTGGCCTGGGAAGGTGGTAAAGGAAGGAAGCAGGGGAGGGGTCTGGGTTTGCTCCTTACTCTGAGCTCCAACCCCTCTCAACCCCTGCGGGTTCTTACCCTCTTCCCCCTTGGGTAAGCTACCTTCGGTCCTTAAATGCTGGGGGAGGGAGTCTCCCTCCCATGCTGGGGCAGGGTCTCCCTTACTCCGGTTTTCTGATCTTCCAAGTCTCACAGCACACCTCCAAGCTCCAGTCCTCTCTCCTTCCTCCTTCTCCCCAGACTGCCTGAACCAGGGGTTTTATTAGGTTGCTAACAGGGCCTTAATTGATTACAGGTGCTCCAATTAACCTGTAGCAACCCTCCCTAGTCTACAGGGAACCACGCCTTAATTAGCCTAGGGTTTATATACTTCCCCTCTACCACTTCTCCCTGGCCCTCCTGTATCACACCCTGGAAATATTGCCTCTACCTGCAGCTTCGTGTGTGTGTGTGTGTGTGTGTGTGTGTGTGTGTGTGTGTGTGTGTG